>NW_015388736.1:71612-84712 GCF_001527695.2 Protobothrops mucrosquamatus
TCCAGTGTCAGCCGCGAATCCAGGAGAACACCCAAGTTGCGGACCCGATCCGAGGGGGCCAAAGTTTCGCCCCCTATAGTCAGCGATGGAATCAGCTGACTATGCCGAGGCGCTGGTAGCCACAGCCACTCGGTCTTGGACGGGTTGAGCCTGAGTCTGTTCCTCCCCATCCAGACCCTCACGGCCTCCAGACACCGGGGAAGTCGACAATGACTTTAATGCTATTGTAGTATGTGCCGTAATCACTGCTTCCTTTGCCTTGCACTCAGTGGTGGGATTCAGCCAGTTCACACGACTTCGGCAGAACCGGTAGCTAATTTTTTGTTGCCCAGGCTCAGAATGGACTTCCGGAAGCGGCATGCACACAGAGAACCGGTTGTTCACATATTTGAACCCCGCCACTGCTTGCACTCTATGCAGAGAAATGGATCTGTTCACATTTGATCAAATTAGGAAACAATTCTCATCCACATGGAGAAAGGGGAAGAATTTCACCTCCTCTAACTGAGATGTAAAAGCAAAGCGGGTCGGTTTTCACAAGGTCTGCCCTGCATTTTATTTCTGGACTTTCAAGGCTCCAGTGAGTGATATCCCCCAGTCAGAGGGTGATAAGAGCTGGCTGCGCCACGACAGCATTTTCATGACCTTGGGTTTTAAGAGCTGGAATTGCCTCCTTGGGAAGGGATTCAGAAGAGGATGTCTGCCTACAAGAGACACCCAGGCATTTTTTTTAAAAAAAATTTATCAACTCTTTAGGCTTCTGGTGTCTCGTGGTATCATATGTGAACAATCAAATCAGTTCTGATTTGAACGCTGTCACTTGGATTAGGGCTTATCTATCGCCTGGTAGCACTGAGTTAGCAGGCTGCGGAGATGAATAGAAGTTCTGATTGCTGAACTGACAGCTTTGAAGATGAGTAGTGTTATTTTATCACATCCTTCTTTGCAGCATGTGCCACTGGGTTTCGGCTGTCATCTTTTTGAAAATTATCCAGCTTCAGAGTTAAACCACAGTGCTTGGATCCACGGCACACAGCCCAGGAATCTCTCTTGTGCAATCAGTACATTTTCTTCTTCTTCTTCTTCTTTTTATTTATTTATTTTTTTAAAAAAGGGGGTTAGCTGCAGATTAATTGAACTCAAAGAAAGCGATTATCTTTTCTCGGTGCATAGTGCAAAGCTATTAACCTGGTGTGCTAAAACTGGGACTTCATTTCTTTAACTCAACCCCTTTCACCTGTTTGCCAAACTTAACATTGGCATTTTTACAGATGCATGGAGAATATTTGAGGATGTTTTAAGTTTGCCTCATTAGCAGAATAATCCTCGGTATGAGAAAGTAGCTACTGTGTTGTTTGGGAAGGGGAGTAAGGTTGAAATGAATTCCACATGAAAGCTGCTTATAAAATAATAGGTCTGCTGCAAAGTCTCTTTGCTCTTGTGTGTTCTTTTCATAACAACTTTCACTCTTATCCTGGCTTTATTTTAATTTTCCAGATAATATACACCTTCCTGATCTAGGGTGCAGTACAGATTTGTAGAAGCTGCTTGCAATCTCAAGGCATCCTGACACCAGATAGAAAGGTCTTGTTCCTTGTGGCATGTTGCCAGAAGAGGGAATTGTAGGTCACCTATCTCTTCTATCTGAGCACCACCAGTACTGTTCACATCTTTGTGCATTTTGTTTGGGGCTCTTGGGAGCTATAGTTCAAGGGTGTCTTTAAGGATATGGGTTGTCTATCCTTGAATCTGTAGCTTAGAATGAGAAATGGATAAGCTACTGTTAGGTATGTGTTCACCTGCCTGCCTGCCGGTGGTTGGTGATAGGGATTATCCGTCAGGGCAAGCAACCAGGATGGGCCCCAGCAGATATTTTATTATTGATAGCATTTCTCAGGTCTTATATAAACTCCTTTTAATCAAACTGTAGGTCTTCTAAAGCAGGACTTCTCTTGTTTTTCCAACGTGGCTTTAACCCTATCTCGAAAGAACTCTCTTGCAATCCTGCGCTTCTGACTTCTGCCATCCGTGGGTGGAAATTCTGTCACCATTGGCTGAATTACAGATTACATGTTGCTGCTGCTGACAAGGACTTTCACATGGCTGTATTGTTTACGGGTTTTGCTACTTAAATGATTTCTGAGAACTTGCACCCGAGTGCTACTGCTGTCACCTTGACCAATTGATGCTCATAGGACCAGTACCTGGCAGTTGCAGTTGCCATGGCTGTTTCTGCAAAGCACCATGGTTACTTAGGTCATCCTTTCAACCTTGCACTAAACCCATGTTCAAAAATAGGCTGACTGACAGATCACAATTGCCAAAGTTGAGAAATACTTTACTATACTTTATCAAATTGTTATGGAATGCCTTGGCCAAGGTAGAGTTAGTTATGGGGTTCCCTCAGTCTCTCACAAAACCTCATCACATCTGTGAAATTCTGTCCTAACTCTGTCCTAACTTCTCCAGTTTCATCCTTGTACATAGCAAAAGAGAATATGAATATATGAACACGGGCATCTAGAGAATTTTCATGAAAGCAGCCTTGTGTTGCAAGCTCCACCCCTTTTATGCATGCCCCATCATAGTGCATGTTCCAAAAAGGTGTGGCTTGTGTCAAAAGAGGATGACACTGTTTTCTGAGACTGATCTATTTGACATGTCCGTCACATGCTGTGGCCTCCATTTTCTGTAAATTTTCCTGTAAAGAGATTTTGTGAACAATGTTTTGTGGAAACTATTGGTGTTCTAGTTGCATTCCTATGTATGTATGTATGTATGTATGTATGTATGTATGTATGTATGTATGTATGTATGTATATTTATTTATTTATTTGAACGTTCTTGAAAACAAAGTCACAAGAGATGGTATAGTTGTTGTTAGTTGCGAAGTCATGTCTGACCCATCGCGACCCCATGGAAAAACATTCCTCCAGGCCTTCTGTCTTCTACCATCTTCTGGAGTCCATTTAAGTTCATGCCTACTGCTTCAGTGACTCCATCCAGCCACCTCATTCTCTGTCGTCCCCTTCTTCTATCGCCCTCAATCTTTCCCAGCATTAGGCTCTTCTCATTAGGTGGCCAAAGCACTTGAGTTTCAACTTCAGGATCTGGCCTTCTAAAGAGCAGTCAGGGTTGATCTCCTCGATGGTACAGTAGCTATTAATAAACAAACAAAACCTTTTATGGCAGTGTTTTTCAAACTTGGGAACATTAAGATGTGTGAACTTCAACTCCACACATACATGTTGGCTGGGGAATCCTGGGAAGTAAAGTCCAGAGATCTTAAAGTTGTCAGATTGGGGAAAAAAACACTGCTTAATAGATATGCAGTCTTCATTTTGCTACTGCCCAGGAAAGAAGCCTGAATTAAAATCTTAATCCTGTTATATGGAGGCTGACCCAAAGATTTTCTTCTTCCACAGATCTACGGAGATTCTCAGTCATCCAGGTCATGGTTGTCCCAAAGGTGCCTTTTTAAAAAGGCAACTGTTTTTCCTTGAAAACATTTCACTCCTCATCCAAGAAACTTCTTCAGTTCTTCCTCAAGTCTTCAGATCTTCAACAGAGGTTATGCTGGGAGTCATGATGAAACCAAGCACAGATTCTGTCTCAAAAGGCATTCATTCTGTTCCTATGCCTTTAAGGTACAAGTTGAAACAGATTTTGCTTACTTGTGTTTGGAGATAGAATGCAAAACCTTCCAGGCTTTATCTTTACATTATTTATTTGACACTGTCCTTGTTCCATTTTACTGTTTCACTATATTTGTTGGTGACTCTGTAACCAACAAGTAAGTAATAATGTGAGCAACTATAAACCTGGCTGAAGCTCATTATCTAAATTTCGGTGCAGTCTTGAAGTCCTTCAGATTTTTCATGCAAACGTCACTGATTATACAAAAGTAATGTGTAAAGTCAATAATAATTGGCCAGCGTAGCTTCTGGGGTCAATGGGGCATGTATTTTATCTCAGTTCTGTATTATACATTAAATATATGTTTACGTCTTATGCTAAAGGATGCACCAATTCATACATGAATATGAATTACCTGGAGCTTTGTTTGTCTGCTCAAAAATAAAAAACAACAACACAGCACCACTAGTGTGTCCCAAAATTAAGGTCAACACAGTTTAGAGTTTGGGGAAGATTTTTTTTTCCACCCCTTTTGCACAGTCTACCAAAAAAAATTCAGCCATGTTGTTACTTCCACCTCACAAGATATAAATGCCCAGAGGCTAATGACTCCATCTGTCTTGATTTCCTCTTTTGTAGATGGCAATTAAATTTCCCTCATAGGAAAAGAGGTTATTTCAGCCTCCCTTCCCCGCCCCATTATTTGAAATAGGTCTCATAGATGCATCTGTGACAATGGATCAAATGTCATGATATTTCCCATTCAAAAAGGGCAGAGCAGCCCAGGATCTCAGAATGACACTGAAATGCAAGCAAATCTTTTTTTGGGGGGGGGTGGGGGTGGAGGGAATACAAAAGCAATTAATCTTTTTCTGCCAACTTGTTTGACATGTTCTGTTTTAAAATTGGAAGTCATAGATCATAAACACTTCTGGGGGGGGAAGTAAAATTATATGGCAAAAACAATGGTGCATTATTATTCTTTGATCTTTTCCATATGGCTGTGTTAAAATGCTAGCCATCATCCTGTGAGCCATAAGAAAACTATACCATAAGAATGCTATACTGATAACAATCCTTTGGGACAATAGATTAATGCTCTTCCAGCACTAATCCTTTTGGACATGATTTTAGGGCTTTTTAAGAAGCTGAACAGAGTTTAGAACTATTCCAGAAGAATGCAAAACCTACCATGTTCAAAAGGAATTGAAGAACAGCCTGTTGTGCAGGGAATTGCACAGCTGGTGTTCAAATGAAGTCAGAGATGCTGACACGAACTTGTAGTTTCATATAAATCAATATATTTAACATCTATATTCACAGCAGACAAGATAGTCAGGAACACAGGAACCTCATGAGGTAAATCACAGAGCATACAGAGCACACAGAAGAAAAAAGTGGGAAAATGTGGATGTCCCTTGACATCCACAGCAACTAATGATAGCATAGATTGCCTCATGCAGGTCCCAGCACTAACCAACCAATCAACTACAATTGTAAGTTCTGGCCCATTGTAGATTCTACTGCCCCAGCTACTAAATTTAAATATCCTAATATACTGCTTCTCTAGAAGTGCATTAAAGCTATATTCAAAACTAGCCGAAATGACAGGCATGAGAAAGGGTGCATCCCCCCCCCNGATAGCATAGATTGCCTCATGCAGGTCCCAGCACTAACCAACCAATCAACTACAATTGTAAGTTCTGGCCCATTGTAGATTCTACTGCCCCAGCTACTAAATTTAAATATCCTAATATACTGCTTCTCTAGAAGTGCATTAAAGCTATATTCAAAACTAGCCGAAATGACAGGCATGAGAAAGGGTGCATCCCCCCCCCAAAAAAGAAAACTCTAGCTCCTTTTCTTTCTTTCTTTCTTTCTTTCTTTCTTTCTTTCTTTCTTTCTTTCTTTCTTTCTTTCTTTCTTTCTTTCTTTCTTCCTTTCCTTTCCTTTCCTTCTGTCCCTACCTACCTACCTACCTACCTGTCTGTCTGTCTGTCTGTCTGTCTGTCTGTCTGTCTGTCTGTCTGTCTGTCTGTCTGTCTGTCTGTCTATCTATCTATCTATCTATCTATCTATCTATCTATCTATCTATCTATCTATCTATCTATCTATCTATCTATCTATCTATCTAATTTATTGGCCACCCATTGTTGAAAGAAAAGTCTTCATCAGTGTCCAGTCCAAGCTGGGAATAAACAACATGGCACCTGCTTTAGAAAGAAGGTTGTAGTTTATTGAAGAGGACTGCCAGACAGAAAGATGGCTCTGGAAGAAAAGAAGGAGCACATGAAGTAGGGAGTGGGTTTATACCTACTTGAGCTTTTGTTTGGAGTTGTTCCTGTGGTGTGAACTTTGACCTGAGTCTGAGTGTGCCTTTCTGGTATTCTAATGGTGATGGGTTAATCCTATTATGTCCCAAAGGTCATATCCTGCTTCCCTGGGGCTGGGGCTAATGACTGTTGGATTTTTGGTGTGAGGGATTCTTGATTCTAAGGATTTTTCTTCCTAATTCCAGTTTCCTGACTCCAATCTTTCTGATAAGATTATCACATCTGCATTTCTGCAGACCTGGTTTCTGTCTGGGGCAGAGAGACTTGGGGGGGGGCTGCTTTCTGCCTTTAGAATCCTTTGGGGAAATATTTTCTGCCTTTTTAATATTTCCCAAAATATTTCTTTCTCTGGATTCTTCCCACAATCCCCTATTTGTGCCATAAGAGTATGAATGACACACTTTTACTGGCACAAAATTAAAAATTGATCTGGTCAGGGAGACTTGATAAACAGTTTTAAACTGTTAATGCAAGAAGAAGGAGAAGGAGAAGGAGAAGGAGAAGGAGAAGGAGAAGGAGAAGGAGAAGGAGAAGGAGAAGGAGAAGAAGAAGAAGAAGAAGAAGAAGAAGAAGAAGAAGAAGAAGAAGAAGAAGAAGAAGAAGAAGAAGAAGAAGAAGAAGAAGAAGAAGAAGAAGAAGAAGAAGAAGAAGAAGAAGAAGAAGAAGACGACGACGACGACGACGACGACACTAATAGATGCAGCAGAAAAAGATCCCTGCAGTGGCTCCCAAAAGGGGAGCTTCCAACCCATAAAGTTCTAAAAGTCAGGGCAAAAGTTCTGTTAGATGGAAAAGAAATTTATAGTGTCCAATATTCTGTGCCAATTATTTTCAAATGTTGGATGTCACTTTGAACTTCCAGTCAGATCTGCACATGCCCCCAAAATTCTTCACAACCATGGTTTTCCTCACTACATAACCACTGGCTGCCCATTTTCAAGGGTTGCTTACTGAACCTGTCTTAGCTCTTAGTTCAGTGCATCCAGGCTTGTGATGTCCAATTGAGATTAGCCAGTATGCAAGCCAGTCTATTAATTTTTCTTAAATTGTACACAGTGAACCCTAGAACTCCTATTCTGAGTCCACCAGTGCAACATATTCAGGGTTTGGGTTTGGAGATCTCTTTCCTGCTACCTCCTCAGTGACAGCCTATGAATTGCAAATTGCCTTAGGGGGCCTGGTTCACTCCCCCTTGGAATTTGCAGCAAGTTGTGCATGCAAAGCTTTGGTGCCACAGAGCAAAAATCAGCCTGGGGAACTTTACTGAAGGTAGGTGAAGGGAGTAGACTTAGTGTGATTCTGAATGCTGTGTGTGTGTGTGCGCGCGCGCGCGCGCATGCAGGCAACACAAACATTCTGGACAATTTTTTCCCCCACCAGACAGAAGTCCAAGGTGTTCAGTACTTGCTGTGCCAACTATTCCCAAATGCCATCCCTTCATGAACCCATTTAACTGGTTGATTACATTTCAAATGAGGCAAGAAAGGAGCCCTTACAGTGAGTTTCCACCCTCCCCCAGTAGTCTTCCTAGTTTTCTTCTGAGGCTTCTCATGGGGACCAATGGCTCCAGGACTCCTTCCTTCCTCTGCAGCTTTCACAGGCATCTGGGGGAATGGTAAGACTTGGGAAGATCTGTTCCACTCTGGTTGCATGGTGGCTTTTAGTGGACGGCTGGATCAAACCCAATTCCATTGCTCAAATGAATGGAGGCAGCATCTGGGTCAGTGTGGTCTGCTTCTAAAAGGTTGTGGGGGTCATCTATGCAGGGCTGAAAGATATGAGAACAAGATCTCCTCCTCCCCTTTCTGGGTGGGATCTCCCAGGAGAGGCTTTGCTGATCAGACAAAGATATGGAGAACAGAAGATAAGAAATAGAGAAGTAGATGGGGGGGGTAGCTTGGAGACAGAGTTTGAAAGGGCATTAATACTGCAGTTGTTAAAGAAACAGATAAGACCAGTCACAACAAAATGTATCATTTTCCCATACCACAATAATCCTGTGAGGTATGCTGGTTTGTAAGAATGTGACCAGCTCAAAGTCACCCAATGAAACTCTTTGGCGAAAGTTGCAGCCTGCCATATGTACCACAATATGCCTGTAAGAAGCCCATAAGCATCACTCTACTCTGAAACTGATTATAAGGGAGATTTCATATAGTCAGTTACACCCGCCTAGCAAATGTGTTGGGAGGGGAATAGTAGGAGATTAAGAAAACAACAGGATCCACAGGGATTTCAGAACTATAATGTAATTATTATTATTATTATTATTATTATTATTATTATTATTATTATTATTATTATTATTATTGTTATTGTTATTGTTATTGTTATTGTTATTGTTATTGTTATTGTTATTGTTATTGTTATTGTTTAATACAAAGTTGGAAGGGACCTTGGAGGTCATCTAGTCCAACACCCTGCTCAGGCAGGAAACCCTATACCATTTCAGACAAATGGCTGTCCAGTCTCTTCTTAAAAACTTCCAGTGTTGGAGCATTCACCACTTCTGGAGGTAGGTTATTCCACTGGTTAATTGTTCTAACTCTCAGGAAGTTTCTCCTTAGTTCTAGGTTACTTCTCTCCTTGATTAGTTTCCATCCATTGCTTCTTGTCCAGCTTTCAGGCGCTTTGGAGAATAGCTTGACTCCCTCTTCTTTGTGGCAGCCCCTGAGATATTGGAACACTGCTATCATGTCCCCCCTCGTCCTTCTCTTCATTAAACTAGACATACCCAATTCCAGCAGCCTTTCCTTATATGCTTTAGGCTCCAGTCCCCTAATCATCTTTGTTGCTCTTCTCTGTACTCTTTCTAGAGTCTCAGAAACTGTTCATAACCTCTAAATTTATAAAAGATAATTGATTTCCTTAAAAAAGGAAAATACCTACACAAAACAAAAATAAAAAATGGTACCAGATTTCTAAATAATTAATTTAGGACATTGGACTGATAAATAGTGAACCTATTTTTAATGTTGTTTTATATTAATAGTACTTAAAATTATTATTTGGTAAATTCTATTTTGAAGATTGTATGGTTATAACAAACATGAAAGCCCTGTGTGTATATATAGTATGTATATGCCTAAGCTATAAATTCTAGAAAATATTACAGCAGAAACTGGATTGACCTTTAACTATAGGATTGCAAATAGTAATCCTATAATAACTATTCTTTTATTTTTGCTCTCCTTTTCCACCCAGGCAGAAAAAGGGAAATTATGGCCTTTAGCAATCTTTTAAATTGAAGGGATAAGGATGCTGAACATTCATTCCCTGTTACATATAACCCACATTGTATTATTTATACCTTGCTATCATCTGTAACAAACCAGATGATCCTAGGGTGGATGTCTCTTGAAAGAAAGTATTGGACATTTGTCCAATGTATAAAAAAGGACAATAAGGCTAAAATACAAGAGATTTCCCCATCTTGATAGTGTCTAGATATATTGCGATTACAACTCTCAGAATTCTCAACTAATTGTCAGGCACAAAGGACCATGTCCACACATGAAGGTTCAATTAAACTGATTTATTGCTAAAATGCCTATGCACAGAAATCTTCTCTAATGGTTAATGCCTGCTTGGAATTAGATAAGTGTCCATAGAATTCAAAGGGGAATGGTCTTAATCTGCTTGTGGCTATATAGCAGTGGTGGCGAACCTATGGCACGAGTGCCAGAGGCGGCACTCAGAGCTATCTCTGTGGACACGCACGCCGTCGCCCCAGTCCTAGGCCTTCAGCTGGGTTTTATAAAACCTTTTCGCTTTAGGCCTCCGCCGCCATGTACAAAAAAAAAAAAGGTTCAATCAATCAGTCAATTTCAACTTCTTGCGGGGAAAAAAAAAGATCTTGCAAAGTTGGAATTGATTGATTGAACTTTTTAGTCCTACCCAGTCTGCTGTTACCGCCACAGCCACACTCACCCAATGGGCCACACCCACTCAATGGGCCACACCCATCCGGCACCCGACGATGCATAAGTGGGTTTTGGGTTGCAGTTTGGGTACTCGGTCTCTAAAAGGTTCGCCATCACTGCTATATAGGGATTCTAGGCTGATACCTCTTTTAACTCCAACCCCAGGTTCTGCCATATACATCATTGTGGCATTTGGTTATGGGATTCATATT
The DNA here is from genome assembly GCF_001527695.2 of Protobothrops mucrosquamatus. Classification (NCBI taxonomy): domain Eukaryota; kingdom Metazoa; phylum Chordata; class Lepidosauria; order Squamata; family Viperidae; genus Protobothrops; species Protobothrops mucrosquamatus. Next base: position 81,717 of record NW_015388736.1, read on the forward strand.
CTCCCAACATCTGGAGAGCAATTCCAGATTAGAGAAGGCTATACTAGGAATTCTTCTTAAACACAGGCACATGTTCACAAAGAAGCCACATGTAGAGATTCCTGCTAAGTTTTACATGCACAACAAAAAACTGTGGAGGATTTCTCACACTGCACATTCCTTGTTCCGTATCTCATCTGTTAAGACAGTCTTGGGGTTTATATATCATTACTAAACCAGAATTATATAAACAGATCCTTTGGTGGTTGATTCATCAAATTTTGATTAAATAAATCATGGTATACTTCAGGCATAGATAACTTTTGTTGGGCCAAAGATCACTCTCTTTGAGTATTTCACTGGGTCTGTGCAACCAAAAGAAAAGGTGGATCCCAATCAAAAGCATTATTTCATTTCATTTGCCTTTAAATGAAATTAAAAAGAATTAATACAGTTACTATGCAATCTTTTATGTAATCACTTTTTCTGTCACATTAAAAATGATAAGAAGCTAATATTGTGGCTTATGGCTTAAAATTGGTGAATCCAGCCAAGTGTGATAATTTAACAAACTATTATTAGCCCAGTGTGTGAATTCATCCTTGTTATGGCACTGGTATCTGAACAAAAACTTACTTGCTCTGTTTGTTACTGCCTTTGAATTTCTGTGTTTCTACCAAGAAAAACTTTGAAGCTTGCAAGGGAACACAAGTTTTTGCTTCTCTTCTGTTAGGTATGGAACTACATGTGAATGCTCTGCTGGGCAATTTGTAAAAGGCGCAACATCCCATCAACTGAAGTCCAGCAAGAGCTGGCTTATTTCTGGGTTTGCAGCTGTTGAAGAGGAGGAGCAGAGGTGGTAACCCTTTCCTTGTGTTTTCTCCCCCTCTTTCTCTTACAGCATGCAAGGAAGTGATTTATCAGACCTTGCCCTCCCTGTAAGCCCTCTGGATTAACCATTAAGCAAACTAAGGAGTGCTTAGGTCTCCACAGAAAAGGGACAACTCAGAGGTTTTGCCTCTAGCTAGCATGCCCTTCACTTTTTCACTGCTGGACTTGACTTTAGTTTTCAGCATTTATGGAGTCTTGTCAGTTAAGAGCTGTGGTGGTGCAGTGGTTAGAATGCAGTATTGGAGGCTAATTCTGTCAACTGCCAGGAGTTCGATCCTAACCGGCTTAAGGTTGACTTAACCTTCCGTCATTCCCAGCTTGATAAAATGAGGAGCCAGATTGCTGGGGGCAACATGCTGACTTTGTAAACCAGTTAGAGAGGGCTGTGAAGCAGTATATAAGTCTAAGTCCTCTTGCTCTTGCTCTTGCTGGAAGGACTGAGGGACACCATTGTCAAACTGTGCTTAGGACATCAATTGGCCTTAGTCCATCCCTGATTGTAAGGATGTTCAGCTTTTGAAGGGTACTCCTAATTTTTTTCCCCTATATGAGAACTAGGGCTATAAAGAACTAAGTCATGTCTAGACCTCAAGTATTCCACCTTTCATTTGCAGGACCCCCAACAATATGTTCTTAAATTCATATCCTTTTAAACCCAAATCATTACCTTGCATCTTGATTTCATATGGACTGGAGAGGCAATTTCCAGTCACCTCCAAGCACTTGCACATGCACTTGCTTAAGATTTCATGCTAGCCAACAAAGGGGCATGCAACTTTGTGTCATGGATCCGCCCTGGAACCCTCTCCAGGCAAGGGTTCAGAGGAAGAGTAAGAGTTGGCAGATGGAAAGCGCGGAGCCCCGCGATGGCCCAGATTGGGACTCAGAGAGTGTTAGCTTGACAGAGGAGCCTCAGCTGGTTGATCGGACAAGCAACAGGCTGAGGTTGAACAAGGTGAGCTGCAGCTGCATCAAATTGGCCAGGAGGCTCCTGGTGAGGACTGGGAGCAGCTGCTGACCATAAGTGATGAGGAGGAGGTGGACCCCACACCTCCTCCTGATCCAAAAACACACAGGGTGGAGAGGAGACAGGTGCAATGCCGGTCAGCTAGACTACTCACGAGGAGGCAACCTTGCCTCTCATTTATTTATTTTATTTATTTATTTAATCCCATTTAGACCCCGCCCTTCTCCCAAGGGACTCAGGGCGGCTTACAGGTAAATAAAAACAGTACAATACAATAGATATCTCTAAAAGCCAAATTAAAATATATATTAAATAACCTGTATTAAGTTTAATATTATAAAATCCCTTTAAAATCCCTATAAAATCCCCCCCATGGTGCTTTTTGTAGTTTTTAAAAATTGAGCCGTTTTGGTGTCCGGGGAATGAAATTCCTGATGCCGGGGTCAGGGATTTTTCTGCTCCGGAGGTGAAAATATTTTTTGACCCAAATGTAAAAACAGATATCAAAATGGGATTCGGGGTTAAATTTCATGCTTAAAAATGATTCTTTTTGTAGTTTTTAAAAATTGAGCCGTTTTGGTGTCCGAGGAAGAAAATTTCTCATGCCGGGGTCAAGGATTTTTCTGCTCCGGAGGTGAAAATGTTTTTTGACCCAAATGTAAAAACAGACGTCAGAATGGGATTCGGGGTTAAATTTCATGCTTAAAAATGGTGCTATTGGTAGTTTTTAAAAATTGTGCCATTTTGGTGTCCGGGGAAGGAAATTTCTGATGCCGGGGTCAGGGATTTTTGTGCTCCAGAGGTGAAAATAGTTTTTGACCCAAATGTAAAAACGGACGTCAGAATGGGATTCGGGGTTAAATTTCATGCTTACAAATGGTACTTTTGTTAGTTTTAAAAAATTGTGCTATTTTGGTATCCGGGGAAGGAAATTTCTGATGCCGGGGTCAGGGATTTTTGTGCTCCAGAGGTGTAATTTTTTTTTCACCCAAATGTAAAAACGGACGTCAGCATGGGATTCGGGGTGAAATTTCATGCTTAAAAATGGTGCTTTTAGTAGTTTTTAAAAATTGAGCCATTTAGGTGTCCGAGGAAGGAAATTCCTGATCAGGAATTTTTGTGCTCCGAAAGTGAAAAATTTTTTGGGACCGAGGTCAAA
>NW_015388737.1:0-60950 GCF_001527695.2 Protobothrops mucrosquamatus
TGCACAACATTGCTCACCACCGGATCAGAGGCTGGGAGGGCCGGGAGTTCAGCTAATTCCCCGGTGCAGGAATTCTCTCCTGCAATTCCCCCGACCTCTGCTTGTCCGGCAGCATCCGACTTGTTTTCTGGGCAGCCACGAACTGATGGGGCATGATGGAAGCTGGAAGCTGGATGCTGAGGAGGTGGGGATGGAGCAGATGGAAAGGAAAGGGCCCCCAAAAACAGGGTTTGGGGGCTCAACAGGGAGCCTCTCTCTCTCACCCCCAGCCTCAAACAGGCGCCCTTTTTTTAAAACAACCAAAGTGCCCAGTCAGAGGACTTCAAACCTCGGAGGTATCCAAGCAGCGTTCCAAAGGATTCTGCAGAATTAGGGGTTAATGGGGTAAAGGGAAATACATCTGAAATAATTCTTTCACCTATAACTGATTACTCAATTTAGGTAAATTAATTCCAGTGAGGTCCCAGAACACACACAAACCCCATTTCCTCCATCCAGCTCTACCAGTCCAGTTCCTGACCCAAAACTGGGCACGGCGAGTGCAGGGAGCAAAGAGGTGGTATCCCTGTTTAAGAGAGGATGGAAAGGCTGAGTGAGCCTTCTCCTCCTGAAACATAAGCCGGGCCCCTCTCCACCTCCTTCTCAACTTCCCACCAGGCAGGAAATGAACCCTGGATTAAGGCTTATTTATTTTTTAAAAGCCATTTCTGTAATTGCTAAATATGGGAAGAAGGTCTTTCCTGGCTGGGAAATAAAGCTTGGACTAAACCAGGGGTAGGCAACCTTGGCTCTTTTATGACTCGTGGACTTCAACTCCCAGAATTCCTGAGCCAGCCACGCTGAGGGGAAAGGGAGAGGTTTCCATGCTTAGCCATGCTGGCTCAGTAATTCTGGGAGTTGAAGTCCTCGAGTCATAAAAGAGCCAAGGTTGCCTACCCCTGGACTAAACTCTCAAAGACACCAAAAGCACAAATCTTCCTGTTCAAGAAAATCAGCCTGGGAAGATGAAACTCAGGGTGGATGATTGGGGGATGCTTCATGCTTTTCTTTTTCCAACCAAAATTGCCCTCCAGGTTTAAACCCGCTTTGAGCCGAAAGGGGAAAAGGTGCAGATGAGCCAGCTCTCTCCCCCTCGTCTTCCTTTCCCCGACTATCCAACGCAGCCTCGTGAATCTGCTTTTCATTTCAAAAAAATAATGCAAGGAGAACATTGTGTTTATTGAGGCTTTAAGAAGGCAGAACTTCCTATTTACTGAAGACATTCACTTCCGCCTCTTGGTGGCTGCCTGGAAAGAGAAAGGGTGGAAGAGAAAGGAGGGAGAGAGAGATCAAGGCGCCTGAGTCACTCTCAGCCTTTCCGAGGGAGGAAAAGAGAGCACCAAGTTTATTTCCCTTCTTGCATTATTGAAAGCAACCTGTCCCATTCAAACGCCAAAGGCCTCTGACGTCAGATGAAGCCGCCTGGCTCAGAAAGCAGGGAACTCCCTTGCAGAAATATTCCATGGAAGGGAGACAGGGAGACCGGCTCTTTGCTTGCCCCTCCACCACCACTTCGGCTTGAACCAAGCCCTCTTCTCCGCAACCAAAAGCATCCCCACCCTAGGTTCTTTAACAATGAATAAACCAGAACTGATTGGATTCACCCAAGTTGCTGAAGCAAAAGAAACAACAGTACTGTGAAGTGTCACACACACACACACACACACACACACACACACACAGACTCACATCTTTCATGAGATCCTGGTGGGCAACATGCAAGGGCTGTGCAGGAGTCAAAGGCTCAATCCCAGGGGCACCCTGAGGAAGCCTGTTCTTGGCAGGGTCAAGTCAAGCTTGAATCTTGGGGACTTCACAAACAATGCATGCTGTTTTCTTGACAATAGGAGAGAGGTCGTTGGCCAATGGCCCAAGGGGGACAAAGCCAGTATGGCAGTCACTTTGCTTGTAGCAGTTGCCCAATGTATGTTTTAGGTTTTAAAAAAACTGCTAACTTTTAGTAGTGCGAGGGGCTTCTTGGCACTCCTTCTGAAATTCAAGCCCTATCCTGAATTTTCCATCCACCTGTATAGAAAAGCTACAGCCGGTTACGTCTCCTGTTCCCTTTCTTTCCCTCTACACACCCAAGGAAAAGGAACTTTGGGGTTTAAAGGACCTGGAGAAGGAAGGATGCTGTCCTCCCTCTCAATGTTCATCCAGACTTCCCCCAGCCCACTTCCCAAAAAAGGCTTTCATGGGAAACCAAGGTGCACAGCTCCATGGACTAATGGAGTTTGGGATGCGCCTCCAAAAATTGCCAGTTAACTACTGCACACCCTGGCTTAGCACAAGAGCAGGAGGAGCCTAGAGTAACAACTCCACAGTTAACAACATTGCCCCACCTCCTTCCTGGACCATGAAAAGCCACTATCAGCTGAGATGTGGTGAGACAACTGCAGGAGACAATTGCAGGTTAGACATGCCAGCCAGATGGCACAAAAAGCTTGGGGAAAAGCAAAATTGCAAATAAATTCCCGAGAAATTCCTATACCCTCAGATCTTTTGAAACGGATATAGCTGGAACATGCATGAGTAGCAAAGTGATGCTGCGCTTGGAGAAGGATTGCATAGAAAACTCTGTCTCTACTCAAAGTCCAGAAATTGGGTTTCCTTGCTGCTTTGTCCTTCCATCTGCACAGTGTTAAAGCAATGCACACAAGGGAGACCAGCTTCCAAACTGCCTCCAACGTCCTTCTCCTCAGCAAGGGGATCTGCAATGGATCACATCTGCTTGACCTCAAGTGGAGCTCCTGATGCAAAATAACCAAAGTAAGACCGGGTCTTCTTCTGGCATTCCAGCAAATGTAAGGAGAAGCCCCTCTAACTGAGGAAGACTGGGCCAGGGCTGACCTCAACAGCCCACTCCTTACTTCACCAGATATAAGGAGGCTTCTCCCTCATGGGGGTGAGCTTAAGGTCCCAGCTGATTTCCCGGCTTCTACCTTTGGTTCTCTGCCATTGCCATCAGCTGGGTTCCTGGGGATTTCATGCCTTACGTTCATAAAGCAGGATTAAGCATTTGCATGCACAAAGCACAACTTTGCTTAGCTTTCCTTTGTTTGGTTGCTTAATAAGTTCTCCCAAGCAGGGAGCTCGATTAGTTTACAATTCAATAGATTGTACAAAGTGAAAAAATAGCTCAGCCGGTAACCAATTTCAGTGCGCTCTGTGGAATGCAGTTGCTAGGTCTTAGGTGCAACCACCTTCACAACTGACTTCCATTTGGAGGAGGAGGCCTGGGGATGGGCCTGCCAGAGGTAGGAGACCGTCTCTGTGGGCTTTTCTCTTGAAATCCCATTCCCACCTGTGAGCTGAGCACATCTTGGGCTTGTGAAACAGCTTCAACCAACCTCTTTGTCCAAACTTGAATCCTGAGGTCCATCAGCAGAGCCCCCTTCAGCAGCCAAGGGGGTTCTGCCCAAGACCCACATCCCCTCCTTGCCTGAGGAAGGACTCATCCTCCCTAACACAAAGCAGACCCAGGAGGACTGAGGAGAGGCATGGTGGCCTATCCCTCCCCCACTCATTGTGGAGTATCCGCCACACCACTTCTTCCTTTGATCAAAGAGGACTATTCTTGGGCATCTTAAATGGTCAAGGCCTGGGCAGCTCTGCTGGGCCAGAGAGGTTTGTTTTTTTTAGGAAAAGTAACTGCTAGAGGTTGGCAGAAGGTGTTTCTCCAGACCCTGTTTGGGAACATCGGTCAGCAGCCTCTGCTTGGATCATAGCTCCAAATATGACTGGAAGGAACTTAGTCCCTCTTGTTGACTCCCTATAACAGCGGTCCCCAACCTTTTGGGCAGCAGGGACCGGAACAGTGGGAAGTTATTGTTCCACAGTCTGGGTGGGGCGTGGTACCAGTCTGTGGCCCAGGGCTTGGGGATCCCTGTCCTATAAAACAGAAGCTGAATTTCACCAGCACCACTCTTGTGCTCCCTTCTTTTCAGTGGTGACCCCAAGTCAGGGACTTTTCTCTAGAACATCAGTTTTAGGGCAGCAAACTGGTCTTGGTGGGATGCTTCAGAGTCACGGAAGTTGCCTGAAGATAAACCCTGATTCTGCCCCTGCACAGGTTGGGATGTCAAAGAGGAGAAGGACAAGAAGAGAGTGTCAAGGGGCTATTTTTAAAATGTCCTTTCCAGGAGGACATAGTGATAGGACAGATGCCTGTGGTCAAAAAATATCACCTTTCTTGAAAGAGCTGCTAGACAGATTTAGTCCCAGGATAAAATATGAGTCAGATGAGTAAGGAGCCCTATAAAGCATAAATCTCCCTCTCTCTCTAGTTGCCACTGACTTTCAGAAACTCTCTAGATTAGCTCTCTTTATTCTTTCTAATGTTTTCTTTATTTATTTGGTAAATTTATATAGCCCCCTTCTCATATACATACTGTATACATACTGCATATACATGAGCAGTGTACAAAGTTTAAAAACACAAAACATGAACAAAATAATCAAATCCATAACAAAAAAAATTATTAAAAAATTAGAAACAATAAAAACCATTAGAAAAACCGTAATCTCAGGGAGAACGCACTCAGTTTCCCTACTAATACAGCTGCTCAGTTTAATATCCTTAGGTTCAAATCAGAACCTTGTTTGACGTGGTGTGTACAGAGAAGTTTGTGTCGAGAAGCTCAAAACACAGATGTTTTCTCCCTCTTATGCCCAAATGGAGGCTCTTGCCAGAAAGCAACTCCCTTCTACTCCAGCAGTGGCTTCCCAGTGGCTTCCAAGGGTGAGACCCAAAGGAGCTGCTTCCCTTCCATTTGGGTGTTTCCTGGATCCAAACCCAGCCTGTTTCCCAGCCCTGGTCTCAAGGCAGTGTGGCAGCTGCTGAGGTGGAGCCAGGGCGCCGAGGTAGGGGTGTGTGATGAAAACACACACACCCCTCCCACAACACCCTTTGCTCCACCCAAGCTGCTGCCGCAGAAGGATCAGAACGCAATTCTCTCTTGCAAATGCCACTGACAATATGCATCAGCTATTCTAATCTATCAATATTTGACATCCAGCGACACATTTTACACTCAGTGAGGTTTTGATCTTGGAGGAATAACAACGAAGAATAAAAACAACACTGGCTTGTGAGTGTCACACATTATGCCCTGTCAAACCTCAATGCCTTGGCCTCTGAAGTTGAAAAGAGACACATTTCAGAGCTGGCTGCAGAATCTCTCAGTCGAGGTTTGGAAGGAAATATTCACATCAGGACAGGGCTCCAGCTGCAGCAAAGACCCCCCAACGTCTCCCAGCGTTTGCAACGGCCTGGTGAAGCATTTGAAGAAGTGAGCTGTGGGGCTGTCTTTAAGGGGGTGGGAGGGGGGAAGTCCGTCCTTTACTGGGGGCAGAGGGTGCCCAGAATGGGGCAGTTGCTCCAAGCCTGCCATGCAGGAGACCAGCAGAGCATCCCTCGAGCCCGTGGGCACCGTTTGCCAACGCCTGGCAGCAGCAATCTTTTGCTCTTGCTGCTGCTGGCACCTCAAATTCACCAGCTCCTGGAGAATTTGGGGAAGGGAGGAGGTGTGTGAGCAACCATGGGTAGAAAAAGCAATAATCCAGTTTTAAGGTGAACACTTATGTAACTGTTCAGAGCTGGATTAAAACATTTGCTCTCCTCCTCTGCCAGCGCTGCTTTTGACCCAAGAAAGAAGACTGGATATCATTCATCAGAGCCAAGTTGTTTGAAATAATCCTATGTGTCTAGAAAGGAAGAGAGACAGCAGTGCACAAAAGTAGATGCCTCCCACTCGAAGCATGGGTGAGAGAGGGCAGAAGAGCTGGCAGTTCACAAGCTGGTGCTCAAATTAGTCACATCAAATTACAGGAAACTCTGCAGTCAATCAGATGCAATTACTACTTTATCTGATGGAACTGAAAGTCAAAGTCCTTTCAGAGTGAAGTCTGGGCAGGAGACACATTTCAAGAAGTTGCTAAGATGCCCTCAAAGGAATCCAGGAAGGGACTTCAGTTCTTCCCAAACTACAGATTGGTTTGGTTCTCCTTTCTCAACTAACATTAACAGAATAATACAATAACAGTGTTGGAAGGGAGCTTGGAGGTCTTCTAGTCCAACCCCATGCTCAAGCTGGAGACCTTATACCATTTCAAGCAAATGGCTGTCCAGTCTCTTCTTAAAAGCCTCCAGTGATGGAACACCCACAAATTCTGAAGGCCAGCTGGTCCACTGGTTGATTGTTCTCACTGTCAGGAGAGAACCTAGTTCTAGGTTGCTTCTCTCCTTGATCAGTTTCCATCCATTGTTTTTTGTTTTGCTTTCTGGTGCTTTGGAAAATAGATTGACCTCCCTCTTCTTTGTGGCAGCCCCTCAAGTATTGGAACACGGCTATCATGTCACCCCTTTTCACTAGACTAGACTTACCCAGTTCCTGCAACCGTTCTTCATATGTTTTAGCCTCCAGGCCTTTAATCATCTTTGCCGCTCTTCTCTGCACTCTTTCCAGAGTCTCAACATCTTTTTTTTTTATATTGTGGGGACCAAAATTGGATGCAGTATTCCTGCTGTGTTCTTACAAAGCCTTTATAAAGTGGTACTAATACTTTGTGTGATCTTGATTCTATCCCTCTATTAATGCAACCTAGGGCTGCATTGGCTTTTTTGGCTGCTGCCGCATACTGTTGGCTCATATTATTTAAGTGATTGTCCACTAGGACTTCAAGGTCCCTCTCACAGTTACTGGCATTAAGCCAAGTTTCTGTATCTATAGAGTTGGTTTTTCTTGCCTAAGTGTAAAACCTTACTTTTCTGAATTTGATTTTGTTAGGGACCAGTGTTCAAGTCTTTTGAAATCATCTGGATCTTGAGCTGATCTTCTTGGGAATTGGCTTTTCCTTCCAGCTTAGCGTCATCTGCAAATTTGATGACTTCTCCTTCTATTCCCTCATCTAAATCTAAATCTAAACATGAATTTCAGTTCATATTTATCTAATGAGTAGCCAGCTATATAAATTCTCTTAAATAAATAAATAAATAAATAAATAAATAAATAAATACATACATACATACATACATACATTAAAATAAAATAAAGATAACTGAAAATCAAAATCAATTCAGAGTGGAAGCTGTTCAAAAGACATCTCCAGCAGTCACCAGAACCTTCTTAAAGGGGAGGAATTGAGAGAGGAATTTCAATTCATGTGAAATTGACATTGTTTTGTCATGCAACACATCCTTTCTCTCTAACGTAATTCTGCAGTGCTGCTTGGTGGAACTCAAGGCCCCTCGCACTTTAATCACCTTCTGGACCAAAGTAGAATCTTGCACGCAGCTAAACCTGCAATGTCTTATATGCCACTGCCCAGGAGGTGAAAAGTGGGCTGCCCCCAAAGGGCACAGTAGCATGCTGGACCACCCTCATTTCACTGATGCCCAAGATGACAAAATGTCTTTCCAGCTGATCAAATCTTCATGACAAAATTCTGCTCAGGGCTTGGTAGTGTTCTGAGAAACAAAGTATGTACAAGGGGCAGTTCCCCAAGCAAATTATAAAAATTCTGAAAGCTTTAAAAGCATTAGAAGCTTTTAAAAAGGCTTTAAACATTTAAAGCAAGGCATCTAGAGCACCATGAAAACCAACAGAGTCATTGTGGACACATGGTAGCCTCTGACATAATAGAGCAGTTGGTATATTTTAGCTGCACTCCTTTTAAGGGGTCACATTGCTGTTCCGCTAAAGATACAGATGTTTTCAAAAGAGCAGCAGATCCAAAGGATCAGTGCAGGGAAAGAAGGAAGGAAGGAAGCAACAAGCTGACCTATTTGCAACAAGGGCCAAGAATGGAGAGTTTATAGACACAGCAGCAAATGAAGGAGCTGAAGGAGAATTTGTCTCCTAAAGTATCCCATCCCATCGAAAGCAACGCTAGTATGCCATTAGTCGGATATGACCTACTCTCTCAAAAGAATAAACCTTCCTTTTCTGAAGAAAACATATCTCCAAGTTGCTTCTTCAGCTGCTATGGTAGAACATAACAGACCCCGGGAAGGTGCAGGAAGAAACAGGACCACTGAAAGAGACCTGTCAGCCCATAGGAAGAGGACTCAAAGGAACTCTGCCTTAATGACATGAGGTATAAATTGATCAGGATAACTGCTTTCCACAACTTATTGCATTACCCTACCAACAAGAAAGATCTTTCCACAAATCAAATTGGTCTTTATTTTCTGAGCTTCTCCACTTTGCAGGGTTTGACAGCCAGCATCTGCTGAGGCCCATTTGCTCCATTTGCTTCTGCCATTCCCAATCCTAGGCCAGAATTTGCGACTAGCTTACAAATCCTGGCCTGTTGGACACAACACAAAGTAACTGTGTTTGGGCATATCCAGTCCATGTTGCTTGTTTCTCCATCTATGTTGAGGAGGAGAAAGCAAAATGGAAATGAACGCAGCATGTGCAAATGAAACATAGCTTGTGCACAATTTGATTGAATAAGCTAAGATTTCATGTACCATTGGCTACTGTGGCCATCATTTTCATATGCAATACTAAATCAGGCTTTTTAAATGCACCGTTCAGTAAGTCATTAGACAGATTTATACTTCGTGCTAAGCCAAAACCATAAAACCATGTTACATCTTATGATGTGTGGATTATATCAATGTTTTTGATACCAGAAAAATATCTGATATCCCCCCTTTCTTTCAGTTTTTTCAAGGAATCTCACTTAAACTCCAGCTTGAAAGGTTTCCACTGGCAGATCAGAAACCAGTTATGCTAAACCTAAATGTAGATTCCATCCTGTTCAATCTCATTTGAAAAACAAGCTTTATTACTGACAGTCAGTGTATACACCTAGACCAGGGGTCTCCAGACTTGGCAACTTTAAGCCTTGTGGACTTCAACTCCCAGAATTCCTCAGCCAGGGGAATCCTTCAGCTATACTGGCTGGGGAATTCTGAGAGGTGAAGTCTGAAAGTTGCCAAGCCTGGAGACCCCTGATCTAGACCAACCACTCCCTCAGTCTTTTGCTAGTACATCCCACGTGTGGACTGCAGAAGAAAGAGGATTTCATTTCAAATGGGAAAAAATGCCACGGACAGCATTAAATCCTTATGTGGTGCCGGGCACAGAGCAGATCTGCCTTGCAAGCCAGCAGAGACTTCCACAGGAGGCATTAAAAAGTCCAACCACGTGTCAGAGATCCCACTCGCTTTGGCATTTGTGTGGCACCTGCCACACTTGACAAAGGGAACAGGACTTTGGTCACGTGCTTGTGGCCAACAACCTCAGGAAGGTGCCACGCCTTCTTCAGAAGCCCCTGGCAGAGTCAGTCCCTGGGCTTCCCTGGGGGAAAGGAAGGATCATTGAACCATTTTATAGCCATTTTTGTCCACATATGTCAAACGTGTTCAGTTGTCCTCTCCCTATAGAGTACAGGCAGTCCTCAACTTACAATCACTTGTTTAGTGACTGATCAAAATTACAAAGGCACTGAAAAAAGGGATTTATGACTGGCTCTCAAACCTACAACCGTTGCAGCATCCCCAGTCACATGATCAAAATTTGGTTGCTTGGCAACCGTCATGTATTGAGGATGGTTGCAGCATATCGGGGCCACGTGATCTACATTTGTGACCTTCCCAGCCAGTTTCTGACAAATAAAGTCAACGAGGGAAGCTGGATTCACTTAACAAGTGCATGATTCACTTAACAACCATGGCAAAAGAGATTGTACAATGGGGCGCGACTCATTTAATAACTGCCTTCTTTAGCAATTGGCTCAAGGACTGCCTGTAATGCACAGTCCACCAACTTCTGAATCCCCTTCCTGGCCAGAAAGAAAAGGGAGTCATCCAAGAGGCAGGTGAACCGGCAGGATCCAGGTTGACCTCCAAGGTTATATGGGGGTGGTTTGGAGCTCATGTTCTGTTTTATCAATTGTGTCAAGTTTATTTTTAGTTCTTTAATTCAAAAGGGCAGGAAACTATCATGCCACTAAATTTGGCCACTGTGATTGGAGGGAGTTTTAGGCCAGAAAAGTAAATTCAGAGGCCGCAGCCTGAAGACCTCAGACTAGAGTCTACATCTGGATGAGCTGAACTGATCTGACTCAAGTCTAAGCCAAGTTGCAATGGTCTCTTAAAGGTCACAGGGACACTGTGGTCCACGCACAGGGAGCACAAGGTCAAAAAAGGGAAGAAGGTGGCACTTGGGTGACATGACCACACTGTCCTTGAATTCCTGATGTCTAGGGGAGAAGGAATTGGGAAAAGTCAGACCTGCATCATGGGCTTCAGAAGAGTGGATTCTAACGAACTCTGAGGAAGGGTAAGTGAGACCCAGTAAGACTGGGAAGTTAGGCTTAGTCTATGAAATAAAATAGTGAAGGCCAAAGGAAAATGGGAAATCTCGAAAGAAGCTGTGGCAGATACACAGAGAGACACATTCCGCCCCCTCTTCTGCTCTGCATTAACCCTAAAAATACCAGACAGTTCTGCATATTGTCAAAGCAAGAATATACAGTATTTGCAGCGTTGACAGAAGAAGCATCTCCAGAAACTGTGAGATCAGTGATAGGTTAAAAGTCAGAATAAGCTGAGATTTGGGAGATGCACCCAAAACAATAACAAGGTGTTCTTGAATAGGTTGCCAAAAACAAAGCCCAAAAAATGGTGTGGGGAGCCCTATGAGGAGAGAGTGGGGCATCAGAGCAGCTTGGCAGCTTTGGTAGAGAAGTCAAAATGGTCATCACAGCCATGCAATCAAACCCCACATCTTTGTTATGTGCATTGCAAGATGCTTTAAAAAGGGACATGGCTTTGATCAAACAGTTCTGACCACAATCCTTTTTCAACACAGACACACACACGAACACACAGGGATGTCCCTGGTGAATCAACAATGGCTGACAACGAGAAGGAAAAACTTTGTAACTCCTATTTTGCATCCCAGAAACAACTACAGGTCTCTAGCTGGTCATTCTTAGGACACCGAGGAAAAGAGAGAAGAGCAGCTGAGCAAAGAGAAGGGGAGGCTCAGAGAGCACTTAAACAAATTCAGGTCTCCCGAAGGCAGATGGATTATATCCTCAGCCACTGAGGGAAGAGCTGACCGCCGGACCACTCTCCAGAGTCTCTGAGAAAGCAGGGAGGAGCAGCTCCTACTTAGAAGAAAGATGCAAGAGAATCCAGGCAGACTTGAGTAGTGGCTGAAATGCAAGAGAGGGAATGGAGGAGAGAGGAATCTGCAGTTCCCCATCTGGTTAGGAAAAATATAAGGCACAAGTCTAGGATGGGAGTGAGGCAGTTTGGCAGTGGTCCATGTGAAAGGGATCCAGTGTCGCCATCAGTTAAACATGAGCCAACAAAGTGATGTGGCTGCTCAAGAGGCAAAGGCTGCACTGGGGAGCAGCACCAAAAGGGAAGCCTGGCCTTGGGAAGGAAGGCTTGAAGGTTGGACACCACCCCACCACGATTTTTGCTCCACACTTGAAAGAAGATCAGCAATCTGTAACTGCAATCACCCCAAACTCCAGGGGGGGGACCCCACTGAAGAAAGTCAAGAGTGCAGAGAAGAACAACTAAAATGATTAAAGCTCTGGAGACTAAAACATATGAAGAATGGTTGCAGGAATTGGGTGTGTCTAGTAGTCTAATGAAAAAAAAGACTAGGGGTGACATGATAGCAGTCTTCCAATATCTCAGGGGCTGCTACAAAGAAGAGGAGGGGGTCAACCTAATCTCCAAAGCACCAGAAGGCAAGAGAAGAAGCGATGGGCGGAAGCTAGTCAAGGAGAGAAGCAACCTAGAACTAAGGAGAAATTTACTGACACTGAGAACAATCAATCAATGGAACAACTTGCCTTCAGAAGGTGTGGGTGCTCCATCACTGGAGGTTTTCAAGAAGAGACTGGACAGCCATTTGTCTGGAATGGTATAAGGTCTTCTGCCAGAGCAGGGGGTTGGATTAGATGACCTCCAAGGTCCCTTTCAACTCTGTTATTCTGTTAAGAGCTTATTGAGGAAACCAACATGGCAGGCAAATGAGAAATGCTTGGTAATTGCAAAACAATGAATGGAGCCAAATAACTCAGAGATAGGGCCCATGAAGAGTTAGGACTCTCACACATTGAGAGGTGAAATAAGGGCACCGGTGGCTTTTTGTGTCAATTAATTAGGGCTTGCAAAGTGGGTTAGTTTCTAAAAGCTAAACAGGTATCAGGCTAATTACTGGCTCAGGTGCTTTAGTGAATCCTTGACCACCTCTTCCCTCCCCAGTGAGTTTCCTCTCCCCCGATATTCAAATGGCCCTCACCCCAGTGGCGGGATTCAAATATGTGAACAACCAGTTCTCTGTGTGGATGCCGCTTCTGGAAGTCCATTCTGGGCCTGGGCAACAAGAAATTAGCTATGGATTCTGCCAAAGTGCTGCAAACTGGCTGAATCCCACCACTGTCCCACTCTACTGGAGCCTTGGAGGGCCTTGAAGAACTGGCTCTTCGCATTGGCCCTCGGAAGCCCCTCTTCTTCTTTGCTCTGGTCTGGGTCAGTCATTTCTGCCATTTTATTCTTTTTTGTTGTTTTTGAATGCTTTTAACAATTTGTAAATTGCCCAGAGTTGCTGGGAGTCAGGTAGCATATGCACGATGGTGGTGGTGGTAGTAGTGGTGATGGTGATGATGGTGATGATGAAGATGAAGATGATGATGACAACAACGACATGACAGCACCAACCCCAGATAGAAGCCAAAGCCTGAATTTACTGTTTGGGTTCCCACGATTAAGGGCAGCCAGAGAGTTTCTGGCCAGGGGATCACAGCCAAAGTCTTAGCAAACTGGGTGAAGTAAGACAGCACCTTAACCCTGATTCCTTTGCTTGGACAGAACATGTTGTGGGAGCACTGCAATTGCCTTTGATCCTGAGTTTTAGGGGTGCAGGAAGCCTGGCACTGCTGACCCTCAGCTGAGCACCCTGGACCTAACTGTGATGTCCCTTCAGTCCCCAGAAACAGCAGAGCAGATGTCCTCTTCCTGCTGCGCGGAGCTGTGCTACGTGAAAAATCCTGCCTCATCTGTGGTGGGTGGGAGAGGACCTTGCCAAGGAGAACTGTTTGGGTGGATTTCCCCCCTTCTCTCGGAAACCAACTGTGACAAAAATCAAAGACGTTGCATATTAGCAAAGATGGGGCTGTCAAACTGCCAAGACCAACAAAATGAGCATTCCCGGAGAACTAACTAGCTAGTAGAAGAGGCTCATTGAGTATTTCTTTTAGCCTGGCAAAAGGATCTGATGCTTTTTGAGACAATGAATTAAGGTGTTAGAAAAGGAACGGCACATCCCTGAGGTCTAAGTGGCTGCTCAGCCTCTGTCCCAGGGGTCTCCCTTTAGTCTATGCCTGGTGCTCTGTAGAAAAATTCAGCTACAGCACAGAGGAAGAAGGAGTTGCAGTGATAAGATCCTCAGATCCTGTGTCTCCTCCTCTTAGGTGGCCCATGGGGTTCTCATGACTTGCAATGATCAGGACAAGTTTGGTTCTTGCAAAGGTGACAAGACATTCACCTTGGGTGAATGGCTTTCCTATTCTCCACAACATTTCACTGTCCAGATCCAGTTCAAGAACCCACATGCTGTCTTCCAGACAGCCCAATAATCTGTGCCCTCTGGCTGACCCTGACTCTGGAGTGACAGTCACTTCTTCGTGGTGACCTGTCAACATTCCACCCAAGATTGGCCTCTGGGACTACCGGTCGGCTCCTCAGTTGCTCAGTTATCTCCACAAGGACAGAAACTCTTTGGACCTGAGCAATAACTTGGATCATCACTTACTTTATCCGTAACTTTAGATTATGGTTCTGACACCACTATGCTACGTACTCGTAGAGGGTTATACCAGGCAGGTCTTGTGTGACCTCTCAGAACTGGTGCTATGTGTTCTCTACCAGAGAGTCTTAGTTCCCCTTGTGGTTCCAAGAAAGAAAAAATAGCCTAATGGCTGCACACAGCCCCATTCACTTCCTCCTTATCACTTAGCCAACTGATCACCTTCCTCCATTAAGGAAAATGACCGTGAATGCCTAGATCTCTTGGTCTTGGAGAGAGATCAGAGTAGATCTGCAGTAAAGAAGGAAGAAGGCACTGTTCAGCTGTGGTTCTTTCTTGGAACTCCAAAAGCTCCCTTCTGACCTACCAACACTGACCAATTGACTAAGTGACCACACAGAATAAGTGACCAACACTGCTCGTTTCAGAAGAGAGGTTGATCTCAGGCTGCTAATAGCACTTAGCAACAGCACTTAGACTTATATACAGTACCGCTTCACAGTCCTTTACAGCCCTCTCTAAGCAATTTACAGAGTCAGCCTGTTGCCCCCAACAATCTGGGTTCTCATTTTACCAACCTCGGAAGGATGGAAGGCTGAGTCAACTATGAGCTGGTAAGAATCAAACTGTCGAACTGCTGGCAGTTGGCAGTCAGCAGAAGTAGCCTGCCATTCTGCCTTCTAACCACTGCGTCACCACAGCTCTAAAGACAATATCAGAGGTGTTCCCGCAACACAAGGTTGGCCAGAACCTTTGCAACCCACAACTTTCTGATATTGAGGATGCCTTGATCTTCACAATGACCAGTTTTATGAATCATAGAAAATCAAATGGAGGACTATTTTTTTTTGGTTTAGCGTGTTGTGTAAAGCCACCATTGTAGCTTCTAAACTATGATTAATGTTTTTTTTTATTACAGTTGGATGTGATATATAAAGCCAACCAATATGTCTGGGTGGAAGATGGAGGGTCTGTAAATACATGCCCCCTCTTCCAAGAATACACACATGCCCTTCCTGTGCAAGATGTCAGCCTTCCTACCCCCCTCTGCAACCAACAGACAGGAGCAACAATTTGGCACCTAGAAAGTCTGCATCTCCTTTGTTAACTCCCAATCTTGGCTAGATTCACAAAACATCTCGAGCTAGATCAGGTGAAGACTAGCAGATGCCTTCACACAACATACCAAACTTGGCTATTGTTAAGTTCAGTTAGTCTTGTTATGGCTTAGCACGTTGTGTTATTCCAGCATATTTGGTTAGTTCATAGTTCAATATATGGTGTGAACCCTAAAAATGGAAATGAAAGTACCCAAATTTAGCGTATCTAAATAAAGCCATTGTTTCTCCAGAAAGACACTAAAGAGGGACCACGTTGCTCCATTGACGTAGGAGCTCTTTTAATGCTGCCTCCAAATGCACTGATTAACCCTCAAATCAAGCATATATTGGTGAACATCCACCGTCAGCCTTAATAGCTCTAAAATGTGGATTGAAGCATCTTAACTTCTCCTGAAAGGAGACCAAGGAATTAACGGTTGGAAAGACATGTATGATTTGCTCATTTCCATCTAAACAGAGGAAAAGGGTCTTAAAGTAAGAAAAAATTCAGAAGCAGAGAAGGAGTTCCGGATCCAGAGGCAATGACTGGCTGATGTCATGGAATAGCATACGAAATTGTGAAGAGGCAACGAAAGAGGCCCCCCCCATGGTCCATCTTTCTGCCTCTGCTGGTTTAATGACCAAGGAATAGGCAAGGGGTCTCGGTGGGGGAGGGGGAATGGGAATTTAGAGAACAGAGCACCGAAGAGCAGCTAAAAAAAGAGGAAACCGAGGACAGCCATTTATACCTTCAAGAAAGAAGCATTCTGAAGTGATGACTATACACGTGAAGAGTTTGCTGCTCTGTCCGGCCTTTCACTGTTCTAACCATCTGTAGGTTTTCTCCACTCCTGAGAAGGAAGAAAAACCTCAGCAAAGAAGCCGGCGGCAGCAGCAGCATGCTTTAAGTTCCAAATCAATGTCTAATTGAATGCCTATCAATTCTGGTTTATGGCTGACCATGAATGCTGCATCGAAAGACAACTAGAAACACAAAAGCCCCGATTTCCCATCTGGAATTGTGCTAGCATTGAAACGCCTCCCTCCCTCCCACCAACCCACCCCCAAGTTCAGGGCTGGGGAATTCCCTGTCCTGTGAGCTTTGAGGACAAACAGCAGAAAAGTGTGCCGGGAGCCATGCCTGGACGGCTGCTGAGTCCTGCTGTCCCCTGAGGGCATTCAACCTCTGCCAGAGTAAACAAAACAAGAGGAAAGAGGGATTTTCTCCTCAAACAATGCATGGTTTGAACCCTAAACCCTTTCCTTTCCCCTCACCCCCAATTGTGGCAGCTGACAGTCTGCCAGATAGCCTTGGTGACAAGTGCAGAGGTGGGGGAAACCAGACTTCAGGTCCCAAGGGAGCCTCCAGATCTGTCAGGGGTCTTGAATTACCACCTGACCAAACCTCCCTGTTCTGGAAAACTGACAACCGGAAGACTCAGAGATACAGAAACCAGACCGGGCCGTTTTATTTTATAGCCTTTGATGAGCATCCCAAATGCTGGAAACCAAATCTGATCCCGATCCAGATCTCCACTATTAAAATTTCTAGTTCCAGGGTGCATCAAATCCTGAGAGAGCACTGCAAGAATTACATCTTTTGCGCTGCAAATCCCAAAGGTGTGTCTAATTAATTTTCTGACTGTCCTAACCAATGCCCCCAGGTCCTCAGAGCCTGCAGCCCTGCTCTTTCGGAGGCGAAGGCACTTTTGAGGTGCACTTTTGATTAGTTCACCAACTGCTGTTCCTCAGAAACCGCCTCCTATCAAGACTGGCCATGGTCTCCCCTCCCTCCTCTCAGATGGCTCAGGGTGGGCCTTCTGTCCAAACAGGGTTTGAATGGGGGATGCTCTGCATTCGAGGCCTCCATGTGCTGGGGAGGAGGAGCTTCTCAAACGAGGGACTCCCCCTGGCCTGTTGGAGACCGTCAATTGCTACAGGCAAAGGCAAGATCCCACGTGAGCATGGCACAGGCACACACACACACACACGAGAGAGAGAGAGAGAGAGAGAGAGAGAGAGAGAGAGAGAGAGAGAGAGAGAGAGAGAGAGAGAGAGAGAGAGAGAGAGAGAGCTACCAGCCAGAAGTCAACAGAACCTTATTTCAACCCAAACAGAAAATGCAGCATTTGGGATTATGGTCTCCACTGGTACCCAGAGAGGAATGGCTATTAGGGGAGGGTGTGTGTGTGGTAGATCAGACTGGAAACCACACAAAATCTCCACTGCTTAGGCTGCTGCATGTGCTGGCTGCCTCCCCCCCCCACCTCCTCCCCGAATCTGCCTTCTGAAACAGCTGCTCAGCCGGCCTCAAGGCAGGACTGGGGAGAAGGTGGCTCAGCTGGGGAAAGCAGGCCAGACAGGAGGGAAGAGCCGAGTGCGAAGCAGATGTGTGACCTCTTAGCATTCTCCTGGCCTTCTGATCCTGCCCCTCCCCCTCCCCTCTGGTGCCTAGAGATGCCTATCTTCTCCCACCCTGGGCCTAACGTTTGGATCTGCCGGCCCAAAGACAGTAGTAAAGGATGCCCGTTTTCTCTCTCCTCCGAAGCCACCCAGCACCCGTGTCTTCCACTCCCGCTGGTGGGGCTGGATAATCAAAGCCATTCAGAACAAGAAAGTCCTAAAAGGGGGGGGGGAGCACTGAGAATCAAGTGGTCCCATCTCTAATGTGAGAATACACATCAGACTTGCAGGATCCGTTCCATTCTCAAGATGACCCTTTTCTTTTCAAGCATCCTCGGAATTAGCTTCTCCATCACAATGGCCCTATCAGCTCTTTGAGGATGGCGTAAAATCCAGCTACGGGGCATCTTACACACATCTCCTGAATGCTTTGGCTGCCTTAACGTAGCTGAAGTAACACAATCTGGACTCCTCGGCAGAAAAGTGCCAGAGGAGGAGCTCCTGACGGGAAGGCAACCCGATGGTTACTATCCAATTGCAGGTCGTAGGGCCGAAGGAAGGAGGACGTTCATTTCACTAGGACCGTTTCCTCTTTTGGATAGTTCTTTACTTTTAGAAGACATTTGATTTTAGGACGTAAATACTACTAGAGTCACCTAGTCGAGCGAAGGGCCTCAACACTCACGAGGTACCGACCTCCAAAACTTCTTCTCTGACCCGTCGGGAAACAGGTCTTACCAGTAGGGCAGTGTAGCTCACCCTTGGCCACTTGAAGAGGTGTGGACTTCTGGGAATTGAGGTTCCACACCTCTTAAACTTGCCAAGGTTGAGAAACACTGGTGTAGGGTCTTCTGCTTGAGCAGCGGGTTGGGCTAGAAGACCTCCAAGGTCCCTTCCAGCCCTAGGATTCTACGTTTCTATGTTTCCTTCAAAGGAACTCAGCAAAATGGCTACAGCACCAACTCAGATGCTATCATGCTAACCCCATTGACCTGTTTTGACCTGTTGCATTCAATCCATCATGGGGGGGTGGGGTATTTCCCTGGGTAAATACTGTAGAGAGAAGAGGGTTTACAAGCCCAAGAAGACAATGCCAGAACCCACCATAAGATTCCTGGCAATGGCACCAAGAATCCCCCTCGCGTGAAATTCCACCCCTTTCACCTTTGCACAAGAGAAACTGCAGAAAAGCCCCCACCACCACCATTTTTCCTTTGAGGTATATTTTACCTCGCAGCCAAACATCTTTCAGAAATGGCTAACAGAATAAAATATTCACATTACAAACAAACAAATCAGAGCAGCGGCCAAAAAAAAAAAAAAAAGAGCCCCAGCCTCAAAAGAAGTAAACAAGGTTGCAAATCAGTCCAGCATGTTATTAAAACAAGAGGAGTTTTGTAATTTCATATTTGAAACACAAACACAATTTAAATTATGGCAGGATCCCAGATGGGCCCCTCAGGTTAGATCCTTTTTTGTATAGAAAACTGCTGAGCATCCACTGGGGGGGGGAACCCAATTCACCAGCCCCAAAGCCTTGCCTACAAGTGCAAAGCAACCCCCCTCTCTCTCGGGACTCCCTCTCTCACAAACTAGAGCAAACCATCCATTTCTCCTTGAAGAAGCAAGCCAGGATGAGGAGCAACTCCTTGGAGCAGGCTGCCTCCTCCCCCACCCTCTGCCCCCCAGATGACTGACAGAAAGAGAGAGGAAGCAGTGGGGGGGAGCACCTCAATTAGCCTCACGTTAAGGCGGCTTCTTCCGCTTCCCCTTCAGCTTCACCAGCCACCCCCACATCCTGGATGCTGACAGGGGGGCCGTCCACTGCTGTTCCGAGGCCAGGCAGCTGGGGAGGGAGGGGAAGGGGCTGCTGCCTCTTTGAGCTTCCTCCCAGCTCTCCAGCACCCATTGGGGTGAAAGTGCTCCCTTCCCAAGTGGAAGAAGGAGCAGCTCAGACGGAAGAGGGAGGCCCTCCACGCTCGGCCTGCCAGAGGCCAAATAAAGACTCGCTAAGCCCAACCACCAGGAAGACGGAGCAGAAGAGCTGCTGCGCGCAGGAGACGCCGGCCGCGCTTGGGGTCTCTCGTGGGCAGCAATCAGGCTTACAAAATCCCCCCCCCGAGAACCTCTCCTCCTTGCCACAGGATCCCACTGGACAAGCAACCCAGTTGACCCGGAAAAGGCCAAGGTGGTGGAGACACACTAAGTCAGCCCCAGCCGGACTGAGAGCGGCTCTCGGCACGCGGCAGGATGCAGGCCTGACTCCTGAAGGCCCCTTTGCTTTAGAAATGAGGGAGCCCTCATGGCTACGCCAGATCCAGAGGACGGAGTCCTGCACACCAGCAGGCTTTTCTGAGCTTTTCAGGGATTTGCACACCAGACAAAAACACATATCTTGAGCTTGTAACTCACCCTGACACTGGAAGCCTTGCTTTCCAAATCCCCTGCAAAGGAAAAAAAAAAAACACACCACGTTAGAATTCATTCGCTGCCAAGACGCTCCTCTTTCATGTGGCTTCTGCATCTCCAGGTGGCTCAGCACAAGCGGGGGGGGGGGAGCCAAAAGCCACATTTCACTGAACGAGAGGAAGATGACAAGAGAAGCAAAGGAAGAGGTCACAAAGGTGGCCTTGAGTACAACGGTTGTGCTGGACAATGGCAGCCTTCCCCAACCTGGTGCCCCACTGCTGTGTTGGACCACAATTGTCTAAGTTCCGTCCAGCACGGCTGCTGACCCAGCTGGCCGAGGCACAGGGCAGTTATCGCCCAGCAATTGGGAAGGTCGGAAATGGACCCGAGCAGGGCATCCACCGCAGAAAAGAGGAAGAGGGAGACATCCCTTGGTTCCTCCTGAGCAGGAGCTGATAGGAGACAGGCGTAGACAACTCCTGGGGGCTGAGAAGGCACCATTGTAGGACCCTCCCACGATCTTTGCAAAGAAGGGGGAACTTAGCGGACTTCAGCCTGGTCCAGGAAAGAATATCTTTTAAACGAACACTTGGCTGTGGGAATCACTGATCCTGCACGAGCCAAGCGATCCTTGTTGAGTGTGCAGATTTAGCACATGCTGGAGAGCCCCCAGCTAAAGGAATGATGTTCGCCTCATCTTTTTCCCTAACATTGCAGATGATGGTAAGCTAAGACGATCTGGCACAGGGTTGAAGAACAGACATTCTTAGCCCTTTACCTCTCGCCTCTGCTAACGCAAAAGTCTCCCTTCCTTCCCCCTCCTCCTCCCACCCGCCATGAGTTTCCTCCATCGTGTTCAGATCCCTGTCGTGTTGGGGAACTGATGTTCAGGTCCGGAGGACCAGCGTGGGGGACGGGGGGGGGTGTTTCCCCCTCCTGGAAGCAGCTAGCTTGGCCCGAGAGACTCCGGCGGAAGTTTCAGAGGGAGCCGGGTCTCTGGTTGAAGGAGCCCATCACGCTTGGCCACAATACGGTCTGTTTGGCCCCTCCCTGCAGGCTCTGGGAATGCAGCCCTTCTGACTTATTCGCCTGGACTGCGACTCCGAGGACCCCCGCCCCAAACCTGGGAAGAAGTTGGAGGGCTGTCAATGGGGAAGGGCCTCTCTGAAGCAGCTTTCCACCCCGATCAGCCCTCCTTTCCGCCCGGCCCTCGGGCGCGAGCTGGCCGCGGACAACGGAACATGTAGTAGCCCATCCTGCTCGGAGGGCTCCAGGTTGGGGAAAGCCTGGCAGGGCGAAGGCAGCTAGCTGGGTCAGACCTCGGGGCGGGGGGGGGCGCGGGGAGGGGGGGACCGGACAGCCGGCCTGAGAAGCGGGAGGCGAAAGTTACCCGTTTTTCCACGAGGGCGGAGGGGAAGCGTCCTGTCCCGCCGCCCCCCCGAGCGGGCGAAGGCCAAGGGTGCACCGCGCAGGGGGGGAGGGGGGCGAGCCGAAGGGCCGAAGCCGGGGCAGGGAGGGGCGAGCGGGGCCGAGCGAGGGTCCCCACCCCCCGGCGGGCGCCTCACCAGATGAAGTCGGTGCAGTGGCTGCAGAAGGTGGGCTGCTTGAAGAAGCGGGCGGTGAACTTGTGGTTCTTGACCTCGTGCACGTTCTTCTGGCGAAGGGCGCCTTTGCGGGCGAAGCGGACCGGGCCCTCCTCGCCCTCCGGCCCGGGGGGAGCCGGGGGCGTCGTCGCCGTCGCCGCCTCAGCCTCAGCAGCCGGCTCGGCCATGCTGCCGCTCCTGCCGCCGCCGCCGCCGCCGCTGCACGGATGCCGCCGAGCTGCCTGGCGCGGCCGCCGCTCCGCCCGCTGGTGCTGAAGCTGCGGCGGCGACACCTCTGGCCNCCGGCATCCGGAGAGGAAGGGAGCGGCGGCGGCGGCGATGAGCGGGCTGAAGGAAGGCAGCCCGGAGGGCGACCCCGGAGAGATCGGCAGGAGGGGGGCCCGGGAGAGTGGGAGAAAAGTCGGGGTTCCGGTGGCCTCTGCAGGAACGGTGCCTCGGGGCGCCGGGAGAGCTTTCCGTCCGGGGCCCCTTCGGGTCGCACGGCCTGCGTGGCAGAGGAGGCACCCTAAGCTGCATTCTGGCTAGGTTTGCATTTGAACCTGCGTGGAAAGGATCTGAACTCAGGACCCAGAGGGTGGGTATTGTGTGAATGCAGCCAGGAGTCCAGAATAAGGCCCGGTCAGAGCCCCACTCTGGAACCCAAGGATACGGATGGATGTGGCTAAAAAATCAAGATGGCAGCACAAGATGGTAACCAAATTGCCACCTGGTTTTGATGTGCATCTCACACCTCAGGGTCCACAGGGCCCGTCTCCTGCAGGTGGGTCCCAGAAGCCCCTGCCGGCCACAGTGGTTCCAAGGGCTGCTGAGGCTCTTCCGAGGTTCACAGCAGCCGGATCAGCCCTGGAAGCCTTTCTCAAGCTGGGCTGGACTCTGCGGGCCATAAATCACCCAAATCCGAAGTCTGGCAGCAGAAGGGCTGCTTTCAGCCGCAGGTTTTTTGCTTTGCTTTTTTTTTCTGGCTAAAGAAGGGCCGGAGTGGGCGCCAAAGGCCTCCCAAAAGGGGGCTGTTGCCCCCAGTCAGTGGACCCCCTCCTGCTCAGGCCCAGAAGCTGAGTTGCTGCCTCCCATCCCACTGTCAGAGTTGGACCCTGAGCTCAGCAGTAAATCTCTCTCTAGGACTCAGGAACAGAAAAGAAGCTTCCAGGATGAAGGCCGGACATGTAAGTCACTTTATTGCCGTATCTCAAGTCTCCCCTGACCTGCTTCTCTGCTCTGCCCAGAGATGAAGGGTCCTGGCTGAGCACAGGTGGAGCTTTCTTTTCCTTCCAGGATGAGACCAGGTGCAGGACCAGCTTCTTAGCAACTGGTGATTTGGACCGCACAACAAAAAGAAACAAACCAAATTCATTGTTCTATAAGTGTTTCTCTCCCTCTCTGTCTGTCTCTCTCTTTTTCTCTTTCTCCCTCTCCCCCCTCTCTCTCTCTGTCTCCTTCTACCTCTTTCTGTGTCTCCCTCTCCCTCTCCTCTCCCCCTTTTTCTCCCTCCTCTCTCAATCCCTCTCCCCTTCTCTGTCTCCCTCATACGTCCCTCCCCCCCCCTCTTTCTCTCCCTCTTCCTTTCTCTGTCTCCTTCTCTCTCTGTCTCCCCCTCCCTCCTTCTCTCTCCCTCCCCCTTAGCTTCCAAATAATACATTGTTGAAAAATATATTTTTGTAGTGTAGTGGTACGTAATACTTTCCAAATTTAAGTTTGGGTATTTTTTTATTGTTTCACGGTGAGGGCAAGTGGCAGAACAAAAGAGCTTTGCCACTGAGGAGCACCTGAGATCCCTCCGAGGCCTCGGGGGGGGGGGCGGGGGGGAGTAGGCTGAGAAGCTCATCTTGGTTTTCTTCTAACATGGAGTCCCTTCCCCCCCCTCCCTTCTGGTGGCCTTGCAAATGGCTCCCCTTCTGTCTCTTCACTGCTAAATGGGCACCAGTGCGGCTTCCTTACAAATATAGAGCTTGATAAACTTTGTAGATTAAAAATAAATAGAGTGGAAATTAATATAAATGATAATTGGTGCGTGCCAGTTCAATTTGACTAACGAAGGCAGCATCTGGACCGGCGTGTGATAACGAGGGAATCGCTTCGCCAGCAAATCTCCTCTGTTGCCACTGAAGGATGCGTGAATGAACCATCCAAGTGGGCAATGACTCTCTCCTGACTTTCCCAATGGACGGCAGCATACACACATCTGGCCATGAATCAAACATCTGGATTTCACAGATTTGTTGCTGAGGCTTTCCTGTGGGGTAAACTGAGCCTCCATCTTCAGAGACAAGAAGCCTGAATTTTTAGGGGCTGCATGAAGGAAAGGCTGTGGGGTCCCCAGAGATTTATGGGTTTTCTTGGTAACACTGGAACAAAACATTACAGGCGCAACTAGTGCAGCTCTTTTTAATGTAATGGTAACAACACACTGCAAACAGGTGAGGGGGGCCTGTTTTGCTTCTCTTTGCCAAGCAATCTGGGGCTGAAGAGAGAGAGGGGAAGGCAGTGGGGGTGTGTGTGTGTGTGTGTGTGTGTGTGTGTGTGTGTGTGTGTGTGTGAGAGAGAGAGAGAGAGAGAGAGAGAGAGAGAGAGAGAGAGAGAGAGATGCTCTTTGAAAAATCCCAAATTCTGCAAATTCAGGGCTGATGTTTTACAAGCTAGTGACTCTATCCTGCACATCTATTTTGTCCCAGATTTTACTTGACCAGGTGGAGCAGACCAGCCTCGTCCCTTTTTACAGGTGACCCATGGTTGTGACCACCATATGGACTTTTGGTGGGGGGCCTCCCTGCAGACAGTTTTGTAGCCAGCCAAGGTGAATGAGGAACGAGTCGACTGGCACCCTTTGATCAGGATCCCAAAACTGGGTGCAACACTTGGGGTGGTGGTGATAGGTGCTCAGAGGAGCAAAAAGACCTGGGAAAGTCTCTGCTGCCAACCCAAGTCCATCCAGAGTTTTGCAGCTCAGATCTAACCATCCTCCTCCTTTGCCTGAAGTTTTAAAAGTTTCGGTTAGAACTTTCCTAACTGGGAAGGTGAGTTCCCTCTGGAAATCAAGAGGTTTTTTAAATCAAGATTATCAAACCTCTCTGCCAGAAGATAGAAGGATGGGAATTGCAGTCATCCTACAGCATTATCCCAGAAAAGCATACTCATAGACGCAAGAATTTGACAGCTCAACTTTCTGAGTGGGTGTAAGGTACAGTTTGAGCCTGCAAGATATTCTCCCCCCCCCCATTGATCCATGAAACAAAGCAGAGCCAGCAGGAGGGGGAAGCAGACCCAGAATGCTCCTTAAAGGAGCAAATGCTGCTGCTTTTGTTGAAAAATTGCTCATTCTAGTAAATGTAAACAATTTAAGTAAGTTTTAAACCCACCCTTCTAGCAAATTCACTCTGTGAGCTGAGAACAAAATCATTTTGAGCAGGAAATTCTGGATTTTCAGTAAGAAGAGCAAAGACCTATTTGAGTGTTTAATTCTCAGGCTGCGAGCTGTGTGGCTGTGTGCAGGTCCACCCTGTGTGGCCCATGGCTTGTTTTCCTTTCAAAGGCTGTTCCCCTGCCCTGCCCCCAGCTGTTTTGTCCGAGCATTTGTGGAGTGATTGCAGCTTAGGAGTTCCCAGATAAAATGTGCTCCCCCCTTGACTTTCTGGTGAGAGGAGTTTCAAAATCTTTGCCCAGAAGGGCCGAGGGAGAAGCCATCCATCAGCCTGGGAGGAGGCGTCATCAAGACCAGCAGGAGCTGAGGAGACTCTGAAGCCTTGGCCACTATTTGCAGTCTGCAAGGTCAAAAGAGACGCCGATGAACTTTCCGCCAATTTGCAGGGGGGTCTTCCTGGTGCCACCTTGCTCCAAGAGGGCTTGGGGTGGATGATGGAGAATGTGTGAAGAGCAGTCCAGCAGCTTGGGGGCCCCTGGATTCATGTCCACTGCAGGAGCCCAGCTTCTCAGGGCCCCCTGTCCTGACAGACAGTTTGGAAACTGAGGTTGCTACAGAATGCAGCAGCTTGAGGCAAACATCTGGGAGGGCTCATTGGTCTTGGGGGCTGCGCTTGTCGTCCACAAGATTCCAGGCCCAATTGGAGGTGCTGGTTTTCACCTGGAAGGCCTTACAAGGCTTGGCAACTGTGTCTTTGCAAGAATCTCTACTGGCCAGGACCGACCTGCTCCGGGGTCAGTTTCTCAGTAGCAGCCCCTTCGTTACGGAGCCCCTTTAAGCCCCCCCCCAGGAAGGGGAGCCCCCACCTCGCTTGATGTTACTCAATTTTATGCTGTGACTTTATAATATTATTTTGCTGTTATTGTGAAACAGCCTTGAGTTGTATGAAGTCAGGGTGGTATAGAAATCTGGCAATAAGGAAAACCAAGGAATTAGAGGCCTGAGGTAAAAAGAAAAAGAAAAGGACACATAGCCGAAGCTCAGATGCAGCTCTCCACGCCTTCCTATCTTGCAAGCAATCCTTGCTTCCGGCATGCCCTGCAGGCAACTTCATCCGTGGCCTTTTGTTCTTTAAACCTCTCGCCTCTCCTTCTGACGGTCTCCTCAGTTCCATCCAAGCGTGGCTTTCTTAGGCTCCCTTTGCTCACAACCGTTCGCTTCGTCCTTCAGAGAGTGCTTTTGCCATGACATCCATGCCTCTTCAAGATGACTAAATCCTCTCACAGTGCTCCCTCTTTTATGCTTGACTCTCTCTTTTTCTCTGTTTCCCCCCCCCTTTCTACCACTGGCATGTCTGCAGTCTCCCATTGCCGTCGTGCCGAACCAGTTGCTTCTCCTGCATGCCCAGTTCTCACTACCAACAAGATGAAAGCTCACATCGCAGCCTTGTTGGCTTTGTTCCTAGCAACAGACCACATGTCGGTCACAATGTTTCTATACTTGCACTTGCAAATCTTAGAACCTCTCCATCCATCTCCCATCCTTAGTCAACGTCCTACCAAGTACAGAAATTCAAACAAAAGCTGATTCAGAGGGCGGATAGCCAGTGATCAACAGCAACCCTCACCCAAATGCTTCTGGGCAATGTTTCAGAAGATCAGCTGCTCCAATCGGGTCAATTAGAAAACTCCCAACAGTTGGGCTAGGCCAGGAATTCTGCCCTGAACTGTGGGGGAAGGGAGCTGAATGGGAGGGGGGACAGTTCACTATTCACCATATCTTCTGGAGACACAACTTCAAGGTCAGACAGTTGGAAATAGCATGCAGCTGCATATCACCCAGCCCATAGTTGAAGAGATGTTCCCCAATTCAATTCACTTAAATGTGATTGGACAATGGGAGACTAGAGGTGGGAAGTGACTCAAGGGGGGGGAGTTAAACTTGGAGATTTTGGTGTGCAAATTTCAGTTCTGGCTTTGCTCTACTGTATTTCGCTTGACCTTTAGTAAACTATACCTTTTTCACCAAATGGAGTCAAGGATTGCTCGTACGTAAGGGTTCGAGCCGAGGAAGGACTGGTAAGGATTTCGGTTCAAAACTACGCCCAATCAGAAAACTGCATTCACAGACAAACATGGGGGCAACTGGGCTTGCAGCTGCCCTGCACTGGGTTGTTGTGAAAGAGGAGTTTCCTCGATCTTCCTCCCTTCTGCAGTGCAAAGAGCAGGGATGTCTCTTAAGCAGGTCCTTAAAAAGCAGATTACACCTGCAACAGGCCTACTTTTGGGGAAATGCCCCCCTTACAATCCTTCACACAGAGGCCAAAACTATGCAACACAACATAACAATTGCATGAAGACACACCTGCTCCGTGTTCTACCAGACGCCAGGATTTCAGTGGAACATTAAAGTTTTACACACATTTTGCATATTAAGAAACATGTTCAAAGAGCAGGAAGAGCTGTAACAGGCAGATAGATTCATTTCTAAGGAGGTAAGACGGACCAGCAATCTCCAAAGAAAAGATGCAGAGAATATTTGAGGAGATTCAGCTTCATTTATGTTGATCCATCAGCCAGAGTGAATCAGGCAATTTGGTCGCTGGATGAGGCAACTTCTTTTCCAAATGGGAACACGGCCATTTTTCATTTTTCTCCAACTTCAATTTCTTTCTTTGGCTCTGTGACTCATTTGCTTTTTCCATTCTTTTCATTCTTGCTCAAACCAGAGCACGGCTGTTTTGAATGAATAGTAGGCTCATATTCACAGGCTGATTAACCTAGTTTTCAAATTAAATTATTTTCTGGATTCGCACAAAACATTGAACCATAAACTAACCAAATGGCTTCAGTTTGGAGGACATGCTAAGCCCAATGCCCCAAAGCAGCTGTCTTTCCAGTAGAGCCGAACAGCAACTCCCAGCATCTCAGCCAGTGAGGGGAAGGCTGGGAATTATAGTGGGACAATATGAGAGGGCCAGAGACTCTGCCTCTTTGGCGAAGCTGGTCCTTGTCCTTGTGATGGAATATTATGGTGTCACCGTGACATGGATGTTCCTGGCCAGGAGAGCTAAGAGTATATGAAAAGGGAACAAAATATTCCCAACTGGCAGATTTCACTGCCTGCCGGCAAAAGACCAGACCAGCCTAATCCAGAGGGTCATTCAGGATTGCAGCCTCAGACCTTCTGCAGCTGCAACCGTTGCAGTAGTTTGAGTCTGAATGGGCAGATGTTCAGCTCTGGAGCCACAAAAGGGGAGGGCAAGATGAGAGGAGGAGATCAGACCACCTGCAGACCACCTCTACCAAGAGCAAGCAAGGTGTGTTGACAGCAAGACAAGAAGAAAAAAATATTGATCCATCTAGCTAGGCTCTCTGCCTTGGAAAATAGCTTCTCTGACTTTTCAGAGAAAATCAGATAGGAGTAAATAATGAGGCACAGGGTAAAGGTCCACCCAGGGAAGGAATGGGGGGAGGGAAGGAGATGGGAATGAGAAAGGGAGGGAGGGAGGGAGGGAGGGAAGGAAGGAAGGAAGGAATTCTTTCCCGCACAACAATTTGCCAGAATTTTCTGGAGCATGTTTTTTCGGAGAGATTGATTCATCAGCAGAAAAAAGTTGGTTTTCCCTTGTCTGCTGCTTCATCACTGAGTGAAAATGGACTCGCAGCTCCTCCTATTAAGACAAACAGCAAGAGAGCAACCAATGGAGGAGGCTGGGGGGGGCAGAGCAGCACAGCTGTCAGATATGCTGTTGTCCATGACCAGCTGAGCGAGAGAAGGTGGATGTTGCCATCCCGGCAATGAAGGAATAGGCCAGTTCCTGGGCTGAGTCCACAGCAAAAGGGGGAGGCAGGCGGCAGAGTCTCAAGCTGGCATCAAGGCTGCCAAGGGAGTCCGTGGCAAGGCTCTCTCTCCCCACCAGAGCTTGGGGGGGGTGTCCCTGTCAATCTGCCAGAGAAAAGGCAAAGCGGCCGTGGATTTGCGCATTTGCAGGTGCCAGAGATAATTTAATTCAAAATCATCTGAAGAGAAAAACAATCGTCAAGAAATGCCTGACCATGTTCTAAGTCTTATTGGGAAGCTTAAAGGAAAACTTGCAAAGGATTTTTTTGGCTGGACATCAGCTTAAATCTACACAATATTTCTCAGTCTTGGCTACTTTAAGATGGGTGGACCAACTCCAAGAATTCTGGAAATTGAAGTCCATCCATCTTACAGCGGTCAAAGTTGAGAAACACTGCTCTACAGATATGAAATTCCAGGCCAACGTAAAGCCCATCCAAAAACTGTCCCTGAACTGTCGTTCTTAACATGACAGGTATTTTGTGGATAGGCAATAAGTACATTGAGACATCCACTGCCTTTGAATAATTCCACTTAAATTAAATACTAAATTAAACCAGTTTTAATTTTGACCAGCTCAGCCTTATCTACTTGGTAGAATGCAGCTCCTGCCGTCTTCCTCAAAGATCAAACGTGGTCCTCAGCTCCATCAAAATGGTGCTCATGGCTGAGTTGTGTGCTCCTTGGCAGAATCAGGAGAAGAAAGGATGCATGCCGGTTCATGGGGGCCTCTGTCTGAAGGCCCCTTTGCACATGGCCCAGTGGCCAACTGGGTTCCTCTCTGAAGGATCTAGGTTAGGACAACTCACCATGGCCAACTCACTGCAGCCAACTAGCCATGCCCAGTTCATTGTGGCCAGCTCCATCGTGGGACAACTCACCAAGGCCAACTTGCCACAGGACAAGAGTTACACTACAATCAAAGAAATGGTGGAATGAATATTGGACAAAAATTCACACTTGGTTAGAAAACATGTTAGACAAACACATAGATTATAAACTTGATTTTTTTTTTACTAGTTATAATGCCAGAAAAACTTGATAAGCAAAGTACATACTTGATTTTACATGTGATAACAGTGGCAAGAATTATATTTGCACAATACTGGAAGAACAAAGAAACACTACCAGAAGAAGAAATAATTTAAAAAATACTAGACTGTGCAGAAACAGACAGACTTACTTTAAGGTTGAAAGAAAAAGAAGAAACAGAATATTTTCGGAACTTTGATGTTATATATGTTGACAATGGCAAGATTATTTTATACACAAAAGTGGGAGGACACTTTGATTTCCACAATGGACGAATGGCTGCAAAAGTTTATGGCAGAGTTGGCAGAGATGGTTAAACTGACTCCTTTGATTAAAGAAAAAAAAATACAATTACTTTTGTTTCTACTTGGAAACCACTTCCTGACTTTGTGGAAAAATGAAACTTTGATTTTGGGTTTTACTGATTAATAGGTTTGTTGTTATGAAAGTGACTAGTTTATATTATTATGTGAAAATAAAAAGTTGAGGTTTGATGTTACTACCTTATTCTACTGCACCAAAGGGAGTCGGAAGTCAATGCCTTTTCTTTCTTTTTTCCCCCACACTTTTCCCTTCCCTTTTCCCTTCCCTAATTGCCTACTATTTTATTTTGTATTTTTGTAAAGGAAGGACAAATGAAATGTGAATGACAAAAATTAAAATATTTTTTAAATTATTTTAAATAATTGAATTGTTGAATTGTCCCACAGTGTGTTGTCTCATGGCAAGTTGGCCGCAGAGAGTTGGCTGCACTGAGTTGTCCCATTGCGGCGTCTCTGAATGTCCATCACACAAGGAGCTGCTTTGAGTTTCTGCCCATCTGCTTGGCAGAGCCGTGCTCTGTTTCCTCTCAATTTCTTTGCTTTCTGATAGCTCTTTGTCACATTCACACCTCCTTTTTCCAGGGTACATTACAAAAACAGTTCTTTTTAGTGAGAGAAGACATAAATAAAAGGAAATTAAGTGCTACAAAATGTTGAAGGAGCTTTCAAACACCCATGGAAGCAGGTTGATAGCTCGGAGCAGCAGAAATTCCGGAAGAGCTGGTTGGGAACTTGGCTACTGCAGAGATAAACTGAATATAGCATGGTTTCCTAACTTATTCAACTTTCAGCCCTTTTGTTTCCATTCCCCAAATGGAGAAAGCTGGGATATTAGCATAATTCTGTAGATTAAAGCTACTCTAACCCCCTCCCCAACGCCCAGGCTGAGCTGCAATTCAAACCGGCAGTTCTCATTGTCAAGCCTGCATTTATAGCCACTGGCAGAAATGGGATGTAGGTGTACTTGGAGATAAGAAATTAAAACAGATAAAAATATAATTCAGTTCAAAACGTTCTCCACTCCGAGCATTAATTCCAGTCTTTAAAATGCAGATTTTAACATTTAAACTCACAGTTCAGTAAAAGGCCATTCATTTTTAAGAATTTTCAGTGTGTATCAATTTAACTTATATTTTTTTTAAATGCAGGGTTTTGTCCTGCCATTTATACATATTTTTCTCCTCCTCCTCCTCCTCCTCCTCCTCCTCCTCCTCCTCTCTTTTTTCCTCTACAAACCAGACTATTAAGAAGAGAACTCCGCACTACACTGCAGTCAAGAACACCCATTGAGGTAGCAGAGTGTGGGTCTATTCAAGGTGTGTTCATTGTTGGGGGGGGGGTGAAAATTATAAAGTGGTAAGGAGACCACTAGCAATTATGGGGTTATGGCAGCATTGACCTCCATCATCACCCTCAGTAAGAGTGAGCTGACAAGCCCACCTCCCTGGCCATCAAGCCAGGTGGAACCCACCCCCGCCCCGCAGCTCCCTCTTGGTCCCCCTGCTGACTGGCATTCAGGGCGGAGGATGACTTTGCAGGGAGGCTGAAGAGACAGCAGAGATGGTGGAGGAGGTGACTGTCCTACTTCTGGGATCCAAGTGCCTGCGTACCTGCCTGCCATGATGCTTGCAAAGTGACCGTCAGGCACAAAAAAAGTAAGGAAACTGTGAGCTGATCAGAGTTGTTTCCTTATTGTTGCTTGCCTATTTACAAGAATCTAGCTAGACTCTCTTGGGAACGATCAGATCTGATAAGGGCTTCAGGGATCTTCTTTTTTTGGAGCGGGGGGGGGGGGTCAGGTCGCTTCCTCTTTCATTTGGGCTGAATTGCCCTTTATGAGATCAGCTGCTATAGACCCATCTTCTCTTTCTTAATATGTCTCCTTCTCTTCTCTTCTCTTCTCTTCTCTTCTCTCCTTTCCCCTTCCCAATCCCTTCCCATCTCTCTCCCTACCTCTCCAACAATAATCTTGGGGAAAGAGTTGTGGGCATCCAGCTGGACATCAAGCTGCAGATGCCTCACCTACCTCTTTGAGGAGAGGAACCCGGTGGCCAGGCCAGGCAGTACTTTGGTCCTACTAAAATAAGCTTGATAATTTAAGGGCAGCATCAAATCTTATTTTTGGGGGGGGGCTTCCTCCTTCACTCCTCTCTTGGCATTTAACCTTTTATCAAGTCAGACTTGTTCTTAGAACGCTCAGCCTCAACCCTGTCATTCTCAATGGCCTTTCACTTGTTCACTTGTGCCTTTCAAATATTCTCTTCAAGATGGTGACCACGGTCAGACCCATGTGCCTGCACTGATTTGCTCAGGAGCAGCCTGGTGAACATTTCTCCCTACCATCCCTAGAGCTGCTCAGGGGCTTCCAGCCCACCCCCTCCTGGCCCCTTTGTTGGTCAGGTGTATTTGTTCTTCCCCGTCAGACCCAGGACTGAAGCAGTTTTGTGGAAGCAACAAACTCTCCAGACAGCTTCGCTTGCCTTCTCCTTGTAAAAGGCATCTATCACCCCGCTTCATTTCCATAGAAGGTCCTGCTTCTTTCCCCCGCCCCTTCTCTGCTTCAGGGATTACTTTCTCCTGCCATTACCAGGTGGGCCTCCTCCAAAGAAAGCCCTGTGGATGAAGGCCCCCTCACATTTTCATAGGGCAAAACATCTCTCGCTTCTGCAGCCCCCACGTGGGGCCCAAACTATCCCTGAACATGAAGATGATGCTGAAGGCTGCTGCTTTGTTTTATAGAATGCATTTCTATCTAAATCTATGGATTTAACTATCTCATGGAGTTACTTTTGATGAAGTAGGCGGCTATACAAATTTGATTAATTAATAAATAAAATATCTTTCCTTATTTACTTCCATTTTAAAAATTGGGGGGAAAAGTCAATGCAGTCCTAGGACTGCATTAACAGAGGGATAGAATCAAGACAATGTTTGATTCAGTGTTAATACCACTTGATAATGCCTTAGTAAGACTATACTTGGAATACTGCATCCAGTTTTGGTAGCCGTGCTGCAAAAAAGATCCTGAGATGCTAGAAAGAATAGAAGAGCAACAAAGATCATTAGAAGACTGGAGGCAAACACATATGAAGAACGGTTGAGCAATTGGGTATGTCTAATTTAATGAGAATAAGGACTAAGGGTGACATGATAGCATCTTCCAATATTTGAGGGGCTGCCACAAAGAAGCAGGGGTTATGTTATTCTCCAAAGCACTGAAAGCAGAACAAGAAACAATGGCTGGAAACTCATTAAAGAGAGAAGCAACCTAGAACTAATGAGAAATTAACCAGTGGAATGACTTGTCTCCAGAAGTTGTGGGTGCTCCGTCACTGGAGGTTTTTAAGAAGAGATTGGATAACTAATTGTCAGTCATGGTATAGGTTTCCTGCCTGAAAAGGGGTTTAGACTAGAAGACCTCCAAGGTCCCTTCCAACTCTCTTACCCTGTTAAATCTAAGCAAAGGAAAGTCAGGGGGAGCAGAACTTCTGGAAGTGCAGAGGGGTTGCCCATATGCAGACTGCAAAGCCCTGACTTAGTTCATCCTGCAGAGACCTTCTGAATTCGCTCTCCTTGGGAGGGGGATGTTCCCCAAGGGCCCTGGATTGCAGGAGGACTTGTTCAGCTGCCTCCAAGCCAGTTAACAGCAGGCCGTGTAGTGGGGGGCCCTGAGACCTCCAGGAAAAAGAAAGTGGGGCAGACTCGGCTGCTACTCAGCTTAAGCAAAGATAAAAAGGACCCTGTTGTACAGCTACCTGACAGGCTTAGTAAAGGGGGACCCCCACTCTGGCATAGGAGAGAGGGGCAGAGGGATCCCTCAAACTTAGCAATGACCCTCCCCTCTCCTGGGAGGATTGAATACCCAAAGGCCTTTCCTTAATGCTCCCCAGTGGCCGGAAGAAGCTTGCTCTGCTTAAGAGCCAGGGCTGCTAAATCTCTGCCCCCTCTCCTCCCCCACCCACTTGGGGAGGAGTTGCAGGGAAATGTGTGGAGGAGAAACCCAGCTGACTCTCTGCAGACGGCAGGACCACCAATTCTTCTGCTCTGGGTGAGCTCCGAAGGTGAGCGAAGCTTCTTTGGCTGTGCTGGTGCTGCTTCAGAGCCCGGATTCTATCTGGGGGAGGCTGCCCAGCCGGGATCTGCAGGACCTCAAGCCCCCACTTGCCCCTCCTGCCCAAGAGGCAGCCTGTAAAATGCGTGGGCAAGCAGCGGGGGGGGGGGAGGCTGAACAGGAAGTGTCTGCTGCCTGCCTTCCTTAGAAGGGAAATGCCGGACAGATGGACAGATGGATGGCCCAGCCTAGAAAAGCCTTTGAAAGAAGATCAAAGGCGATTCCGTCCAGCGCAAGGGAAGGCAATTCTGCAAATGTTGCCAGTTGGAAAAGCTGATCCCAGATTCCTGCTTAATTGATCCTCATTAGGTCAAGGAATGTTTTAGGTGCCAAAAAGGGCTTTAGGAAATATCAGGGCTGTTGTGAAAGAATGACCAAGGATAGGAGACGTAGGAGAGATCATCTGAGGTGGTGAGGAGGGGGCACAGGGAACATTTGGGCCATCAGTCCTTGGCGACATCTCTAAAGGAAGAGTTTGGGACAGAAAGTGCCCTTCTAGGGACAGGAGAAATGACCTTCTGTTTCCAAGATGCCCACTCCAGAAATCTTCTCTTCTCTTCTCTTCTCTTCTCTTCTCTCCTCCCCACCTCCCCTCTCCTTGCAGGAGTGTTTGTAATGCAATCTGCCTGTTGCTCTTTTTTTTTTTTTAAATGCTGGGAAATCTTATGCCTGACCCAGTTCTGAAGTGGACGCTGCAGCGACACAGGCTGTGTGGAGCTCTTAGGAAAAGAAGGCACCTGCCGAGGGAGAAATCAACCTGTTTTGTTTTCTGGAAAAGATCCTTTAGAAAGATCATTGCTGGGTCAGTAATTAAATAAGAGAGTTAATTACCTAATTGCCTCTTCTTTCTAGGAAATGGAGAGGTCAGGATTTAACAATCTGAAGTGGAAAAATTCTTGCTTAGAGGGAGGCAGCCTCTTCACAAAACAGTCACATCACTTAATTTGCATGGAGTCACCAAGCATGGAGAAAAGTGCATGAGACGATTCACATGGCAAAAGAAGCAGCCATATCTGAAGTCTGAGGTGGAGCCAATTTGCATCTTGGACGTGAGAATTATTGACAGGTTTGCTTTCCCTGACAAGTGACACAGTCACAATATCTGGGGACCCATTTGTGACAGCCATTTGGGTCACCCCACGGCACTCCTTGGCACCCAGGGACATGGGGAGGCAGAAGTCTGGCAGCCCCTTCAAAGGAGCAGGAGGACCTCCAGCTGCAGCTCTGCTGGCTTGAAGACCATGATGGGCTCCTTGGACAGGTGGAGACGCCCTTCCATGGAAGGTCACATGCTCCAGAATCCGTGGTGGAGTCTTTCAGCTGTTGACCACTGAGGTGCAGAGTAGCCCCACTCACCCAGGCATCAGGTAGCAGCAAATCTTACTCAAAGACCAGTGGTGGGATTCAAATATGTGAACAACCGGTTCTCTGTGTGGATGCCACTTCTAGAAGTCCATTCTGGGCCTGGGCAACAAAAAATTAGCTTCTGTGCTGTGCTGTGCTGACCTCTAGTAAAAGTTCATAGAATGGTAGATTTGGAAGTGACCTCAGAAGGCATCTAGTTCATTTTCTTTCTTGATGTGGAATCTTCTAAAGCATTTTGGACAGATGACCATCTCACCTCCATGTGAAAACCTCCAGTGAAGGTGAACATGTCTCATTTCATGAATCAGCCTGTTCCACTCGTTGAGGGTCTTGACTGTTAGGAAAATCCTCCTACATCTGATCTGCATCCATAGCCTTTGGTTTGTGGTCCTGCCCTCTGAGGTGACAGAGAACAAGTCTACTGCCTCTTTTATATGGCTGTATGTATGACTTTGCATTTGTCTCCCCTGAAAAATATCTCATTGGTTTTTTTTGTAACTTCCTGATATACCCCACCTTTGTGTTACCTACAAATCTGATAATCATATTTTCTAAACCCCTCGGCCAAAATGTATATGTACAGTGTATAAGTTATCTATTTACAGTGTGGAGACATTGACGTACGTTGTTCAGCCAGCCCTACAGGCATCTAATACTAGTAGAGTGAGGCCCACATTCTGCCATTTTTCTGTACTAGGAGACTTTGTCAAATGCTTTGCTAAATTCAAGGGACACCGTGTCCTTGGCCTCCTCCTGGTCAGATAAACTGGTCCCTCGATCAAGGAAGGAGATCAGGTTGCTTGGCCAAGATTTTTTTCTCAAGAACCTCAGTATTGGTTCCTGCATCTTTTCTAAGTGCTTGTGAACTGACCACTTGGTCATCCATTCCAGAGTTTTGCCCAGGATCAGCACAGCACAATGCTGAGAGATACTGAAGCGGAACAGCATCACTGCCCAGAATAGGGCTCCATCTAGATCTTCTAGTGAGATCCCTTAAATGGGCTTATTGGGAAGATATTGTAACCTGGATCAGAGGAATCTGCCTGGAAATTCAGACCATGAATTTGAGAGGCAAAGCAGCCTGTGGGAGGATCCCAATGAAGACAGCATCTATCTGGGGCACTGCCACCTGCCATCCCAAGCCAGGCACCCACTTCAAGAGCCTCTCCCACTTTGCCTGGTGCGCAGGGTTGGGGCACCAAAGGAAGGTCCATGTAGAACCTCTTGACTCCTCCAGGCTTTCTTCAGAAGCTCCTTCCTTTGCATAATGGGGATGGCTCCCTATCTGACCTGGGTTCGCACCCTCATTTCCCCCTGTTGCTTTTTTGTGCCCCAAACTTCCCCACCAGGCCAGCTTTTTCCATCATTACAAAGCCTGACTTTTTCATATTCATGACTCTGGCATTTCCATAGCAACAGAAGCCCTTCATAAAGCAGGAGGCGCAGAAAAAGACTAATAATAGGCCAGAGACCCAAGTGGAGAGTTGGCGGAGAGGAAGCGCTCCAGGTTGGAGCTGCTTGGCAGGAATTGGGGCTTTCCTTTTGGCGGATCAGCCTGTGTCGGTCCCCGAGGGAACCCTCGAAACAACATCTACAGGGAAGCCCCAGAGATTCCCTGAGGGTGGAAAGGAGAACCAAGAAAGCCATGCCCTCTTGGTCCAGCAGTCCTCCAAGAGCTTCTCGGAAAGCCCTCAGAAGGAGGACATCCTCCTACAACGACTTCATCGAGAACTAGTGCTGGGAGGCAGACAAGTTCCAATTTGAAATTTGGAACACACTGCCCAATCAGCTCCCTGCCCTCTCCTTCAGTCCTCTTCTTTAGACCAAACTCACCAAGTGATGTGGCCCTTTTTCAGGAGATGTTGCTTCAACATCTTGATCATTTGGACTGCTCTTTTCCGGCTCTTTTTAAGGGTGGCCACCAGAGGTGGCCACAATACCATAGAATCAGAAAGTTGAGAGGACTCTGAGAGGCCTCTAGTCCAATTCACTGATTGGTTCAAGAACTAGTAAAACATTTCCGGGGGATGGCTAGAACAGACCACTTCATGGGGTAGCTTATCATCTGTTCCCCCTTCAGCGGAAGACTTCAGTTCAAAGCTGGAACAAGGTCTATATAACAGGGGGGAATTAATCCCTGGGTCTCTTCGAAACTAGATTATAAGACAAGAATGGTTGCCAGCTCTTATTGTCAGAAAATTCCTCCTAATAGCTAATCTGAATTTACTTCCCTCTAGTTTCAACCACTGATTCTGGCCTTTCCCCCTGGGTGGCGGAGAACAAGCACCTCGCTCCCCTGAACTGACCCCTCTTTAGGATTCTGAAGTCTGTCCTATCTCCCCTCGGTCTTTTTCCTGTCAGCAAAATATTTATTGCTCTTCATAGGACTTCATTGTTAGTTCCCCAGCATCCTCCCTAAAAATCACTCCAGCTTCTCTATGTCCTTTTTAAACCGTGGTGGCCAGAACTGGACACAGAACTCTAAACAGGCGCTGTCCAGGCAGAGCAGGGTGGAACCGTTCCTTCTCATTATCTGGACTCTCTGTTCCTATTAATGGATCCCAAAATAGCAGTTGCCTTTTTAGCAGCTGCTTCACGCTGCTCGCTCATGTTCAATATATGTGTTCATATACTAGAACACTGAAATCTTTTATTTTGTCCTCCTGCCAAGCCAGGTCTCCCCTGGCCAATGCTCTCATTATTATCTCTCCAGATGTAGGATGTTACATTGCTCCCTCTTAAATTTCTTTCTGCTTCCTATGGACCACTTGTGAAACTTACCTGCCCTTTCTTGTTCTTCTCTTTCTTCTCTAAAGGATCAG
This sequence comes from Protobothrops mucrosquamatus, assembly GCF_001527695.2. Taxonomy (NCBI): domain Eukaryota; kingdom Metazoa; phylum Chordata; class Lepidosauria; order Squamata; family Viperidae; genus Protobothrops; species Protobothrops mucrosquamatus. The sequence goes on from NW_015388737.1 coordinate 38,194, forward strand.
CCATTGCTCCTAGTGTTGTGTCATCTTTAATTTTGATAATCTTCTCCTCAACCTTTTCATCCAGGCCTAAAATCATCCCTGGGTGCAGGATAGAGTCCTCCACTAGACCAAAGGTAACATGGAGCCATTTATGACTACTCTACGAGTGCACTTATTCATTCAATCGTGAATCCAGCTAACAGTCGTATTATCTAGCCCATATTTTACCATTTTATGAGTGAGGACATCATGAGAGAGTTGTTTAATGCTTCGCTGAAGTTAAGGTACATGACTTCCTGCAGCATTTTCCCAGTCCATTATGCAAGTAACAGAATCAGAAAATCGGATAAAATGACATGGTGGCAACAGCCCACGTTCGTTAGCGCCTGTTAATTGTTGTATTCCTTTCCAAGTGCTCACATATGTGCTGTTTAATGATCTGCTTGAGGACCTTCATCCGTAAGACATCAAGCCTCCTTTGTCCTTTTATGGAAGAAAGGGACAATTGTTCCCCTCCACACTTCTGAGATGAGATCTGAAGGATTATTGTAGCAATGCTATGATCACCTCCACTAATTCAATACCCTGCGGTATAATTTGACTTACATTCCCTTAAATTAGCCACGTTTCTTCTCCTACTCTCTCCATAGCCATCTCGAGCTGCAGCTTCCTGTTTCCAGCAGTGGCACAGCTGTGGCCAGCAGCTGGGGCTTCATTTCTCTTCTGGGAGAAGACAGGCATAAAATACGAGACAAGACACCTGGCCCTTTGGGGATTACCAGCTCACCTCTTCCTACTTGCAAGAGACCAACCGCCTCTTGCTTTTTTTTTCTTTTTTCTTTTTGATGTTTCCAGCTTTGTGTTATAGCGCTGGGCATTTCTGACAAGCCTTCGTACATTCTGAGCGTTAGTTTTTCTGACAGAATCCCTGCATTTCTGTCACTGTCTCTTTGGTTCCATTTTCTTTATATCTCTTCCCCCCCCCCCCAGCATTTTTGAATTCAGTCTGGCTCTCCACATTGTCTCTGTTGAGGTCTTTCATGGTTTACTTATTTTATTTACTTATTTATTAAATTTATATGCTGCCTATCTCAGTGTCAAGGGACCCTGCGTGGCTTACAAAAATGTAAAAACACAATACAGAACAATAAGAGCATAAAAACATTAAAAACATTTATCGTTCCAGCAGGAATATCAGGCAATTTCAGGATCACCCTGGACAAGATTTCACACCCTTTCTGGACACGATTCTCCTTCAGGATTTATTTAATTATTTATTTGGGTTTAGGTGCTGCCCATCTTCAGAATGACTCTGGGCAGGTCACAATATCAAACAAAGAAACAGATTTTAAAACGCACAGAGAAAATTCAAATAAATAAGATAGCACCTGTCCAGCTGATGCAGGTAGCCCTTGATGTAGGACCACAATTGAGCCCAAAGTTTCTGTTGCTAAGTGAGACATTTGTTAAGTGAGTTTTGCCCCATTTTACGACCTTTCTTGCCACCGTTGTTAAGTGAATCGCTACAGTTGTTAAGTTAGTCACAGTTCTTAAGTGAATCTGGCTTCCCCCACTGACTTTGCCTGTCAGAAGATCACAAAAGGGGATCACATGACCCCAAGAAACTGCAACCGTCAGTTGCCCAACGTCCGAACTTTGATCACGTAACCACGGGGATGTTGCAACAGTCATAAGTGTGAAAAACGGTCATAAGTGACTTTTTCAGTGGTGTTGTAACTTCAAACGGTCACTAAATGAACTGTTGTAAGTTGAGGACTACCTGTAGAAAGAGATTCATCTATGCGAGGATCTGCTCTAACCCGAGGCCTGGGAGAGCACCCAGGTTTTCCAGCCTTCCTGAAAGCCATCTGGGTGGGAGTCACACGGATCTCCGGAGGGATTCCCAACGGCAGGCACCCTGGGAGAGAGGACGTGCTTTCTGGGCCCTGTCTAAGCTACGACATTGTCTAATCGAGGAGACCCAGGGCATGCCCACTCTGCCAGCTGTTCCAGAATGGGTAGAAGCCCTGGAAGGTGGGCAGTCCTCAGATAACCTGGCCCTATGCCATGCGGGTCTTTATATAGATGATCACCAGCACCTAAAATGCATCCAGAAGCCACTTGGGAAGCACAGGTGTCACATGGGCATGCACCATTGCTGCGCTCTGGACTTCTGAGTGATCTTCAAGGGGAGCACCAAGTACAGCACACTGCAGTAGTCAAGCTGCAAAATGAAGGGCCTCAAGCATGTTGTATTCCAACAGGAACTGTGAATCCCAGTTTGCACACCACTTTCAAATGGGAAAATACAAGATCAAAGTTGTAAAAATTCTGAATTGGGGGAGGGGGGTAATATTCACAACTGAAATTGGTTACTCCCCTTCCAGACTTGCTCAGCCTCTCCAGCCTGGGACGAGATCTCAACAGCATCACTTGGCCGATTTGGGGTTGAGTATCCTCAGCACACCGATGATACCAAACCCTCAACCCTCAGAGGCTTCATGTAGACCTTAAACAGCAGGGGAGCGAGTGTGGGAGCTCTCTCTGACCCATCAGCAATGACGAGAGCCGACGCAAAGGAAAAAACAGAACCAACATAAAATGGGGCTACTAACACCTGCAGTCATCTAGTTCCCAAGCTTTAAATCTGATCCAGCCTCCATCTGAGTTTCATTCAGTCCATCTGCCTTTCTGACATTCTTTGTCTGAAACGGTATAGGGTTTCCTGCCTAAGCAGGGGGTTGGACTAGAAGACCTCCAATGTTCCTTCCAACTCTATTATTATTATTATTATTATTATTATTATTATTATTATTGTTGTTGTTGTTGTTGTTGTTGTTGTTGTTGTTGTTGTTGTTGCTGCTGCTGCTGCTGCTGCTGCTGCTGCTGCTGCTGCTGCTGCTGCTATTATTATTTCTGTCACAAGGATAACTTTCCCCCAAGGTTCTAGTCAGCTTCATTCCTTCAACCAAAATTTCACTGTAGGTGAGGGGTTGCTTCAAGGCAGCAGACCCCCTGGTTCCATCTTCACCCTGGGACAGACAAAGCAATCAGCAAAAGAGGATCAGAATCTGTTGTAACACCCATTCTCAGTGAGTCAGAGAGGTTTCCAGCAGATATCAAGAAAGCTCAAATCTCATCTGATCATTAGAAGATAGAATAACAGAGTTGGAAGGGACCTTGGAGGTCATCTAGTCCAACTCCCTGAACAAGCAGGAGAGTCTATACTATTTCAGACAAGTGGCTGTCCTGTCTCTTCTTGAAAACCTCCAGTGATGGAGCGCCCTCAATTTCTGAAAGCAAGACATTTCCCTGGTTGATTGTTCTCACCATTAGGAAATTCCTCCTTAGTTCTAGGTTGCTTCTCTCCTTGGTTCGTTTTCATCCATTGCTTCTTGTCCTGCCTTCTGGTGCTTTGGTAAATAGTTTGTCCCCTTCAATTTTGTGACAGCCCTTCAAATATTGGAACACGGCTGTCATATTACCCCTGGTCTTTCTTTTCACTAGACCAGAGATACCCAATTCCTGCAACCTTTCTTCATTCGTCTTAGTCTCCAGCCCCCTAACCATCTTTGCTGCTCTTTTCTGTGCTCTTTCCAGAAATTGTGTGCCTCGTTGAAAATCTGGTCACAGAAAGTCCTCATGTGTCTCTCCTACCTGTCCAGGCAATTTATACCAAACTCCCATGACAATATCATATACATTTATCTACCCTTTTATTGTTACAGAAACACTATTTTTGTCCCATTTCCCTCCAGATCAGGCTGTTCTGGGGCAGTTTGGCAGTTTCCAGAGGTAAATTCTCCAAACTGGAACCAGTTAGAGGAACTTTGGGAGAGATCTGACCCCAAACAGGCCTACTTAGACCAGAACACAGTGTGCAGAAGACCTCAGATTCCGCAAGTGGGTGGCCTTTCTGTACTTCAGTGGAAAGTTTGCTAAAAATAGGGAAATGGCTGGGGAAATTTTAAGGACTGTAAATGCTGGTTAAAAAAAGTAGTGAGTATTATTTGGGCTGCTGCAAAAAATAAATGTTTCTCAAAAAACCCCCCAAAAAACAGGAGCATTAGTTCCAAGGCCCTGCTTCTATACACTTTGTTATATGGAAGTTGCAGGGATGTTTCCCAGGGAAGTCAAAAAAGTCAAGATGGCAACCACACCACACCTTTTTTAGGTTCATTGCATGTGTAAAACAGAAGGAGCCTTTTTTGATTGTGGCAGCATAGAAGTATATTAAAGAGAGAACTGTGATATGCATTCAAAAGGACGAGGCTTTGAGTGTATCCTCACAGCTGCCATCTTAACTTCTGCCACGTTCTCCCTCACCACAGAAGAGCTGGAAGTGCCAGGGGAAACTGGCAAGTGAGTTGTGGAGGGTGGAAAAGTGACAGAGCAAAAGTGGGTGTGGGAAACAAGAAACTGGAGGCTCAGGAATAAATGGGTGCTGAATTTAGATAGCCCTTGACTTACAGTCATTGATTCAGTGATCAGTCAAAGTTACAACAGCACTGAAAAATGTGATTTATGACTGGTCCCTGCATTTACGACTGTCGCAGCATTTCCGTGGCCACATGATCAAAATTCTGGCACTTGGCAATCTGCATATATTTATGACAGTGGCAGCATCCAGCCTATGAGCGTTGCAGCATGGGATCACGTGATCACAATTTGCGACCTTCCCAGTTGGCCACCGACAAGCAAAGTCAAAGGGGAAACTGGATTCATTTAATGACTGTATGATTCACTTAATAACTGCAGCAATTCGCTTAACAACTGTGGGAAAAAGATCATAGAATTGGGTACACCTTGCTTAGCAGTGGAAATTCTGGTCCCAGCTGTGCTGATATGTAATGTGGCTTGAACACAAAAGAGAGTAATCAGGATGAAAGAAACCCGCTTAGTGGTTCTGTCACAGTCATAGACCGCCTGGGCATCCCATTGCATTCTTCTGACTGAAGAACTGAAGAAGCTTCTTGGATGAGAAGTGAAACATCTTCTAGGAAGAACAAAGAAGGTCCAGTTGCCTTTTGAAAAAGGCCTTTATGGACTTTATGGAGAAATTGATTAGTTGATTGATTGACGATGTGCCATCAGGTTGTTTTTGACTCTTAGCAACCACAGGGATAGACTTCCTCCATGGCGATCCACTCCCCAACCTGGCCTTTCAGTTCTTCCAAATGTGCTCTCATTAAAAAGAGTCTATTTATGTTAAAACTGAGAAGCCCCCTCTCAACAGAAGGGGAGGGATAAGGCACTACCTATCCCCAAATTACAATGCAGCCCTTTTGGCTGTTCCAAGAAGATTCCACACCTTTGATTCAGGTGACCCTGAGGTCACAGATAAAATCCCAAGTAACCAAATTGGCTCTCAGAGAGTGTTAAGACCGTTTGACTGCAAAAAAAACATACGGTAATTATTCCATTTCCATTCCCTGCCCCCAAACACACCATCCTATCAGAACCTATCATCCCTCCTCCCATCAACTAACCTCAACTGTCAGTAACTGTCCTTCCATTTCCATGGCATCCGATACAACTCATGAAGCTTCCAGGATAGGAAGCGAAACATCTTGTTTTTCCTCAAAAATCAGTCCAGTTGCCTTTTCAAAATAAAAACCACTTTTACTACAACTATGACCTGGACAACTGAGAATCTTCATAGACATGTGCTCCCATTACTATTGTTAACTGAGTTTATCCACCCTGCTGCTAGTCTTCTCTTCCCTTCCCCCTTTGCCACCATTACAGCTTTCTCCAGGGAGCTACGACTTTGCATAATGTGTCCAAAGTTGGATAATTTGAATACATACCTTGAATGAGAATTCTGGGTTTTAGTGGAATGTGGAAACGTCGTTGGAATACAGGGCATCAAGACACAGCCAAGGGAACTGTCAGATAATAATAATAATAATAATAAAGTTGGAAGGGACCTTGGAGGTCATCTAGTCCAACCCCCTGCTCAGGCAGGAAACCCTATACTAGCTTCTTGGGCTGTAAAGGGGATGGAGGGAGAGAAGTATTGCAAAATTCTGTTGAAGTAACCTTACAATAAAGCAGAATTAGCTCCTCTGTCTGGTCTAGTTAGCAGACCCTGTTTCCTGTCTACTTAGTAAAGCTGACTGGTTTGACAAACCATTGCTCTATTTTCTTAGTATTCTCTGGAGTCTTCCCCAACATCGAAGGTCGAAAGCATTCCTTTCTGCTTCTTTGAAATCCAACTTTTGCTTTCCTAGAATGTCACAGGGAATACCATGGCTTGCAGAATTCTGATCTCTGTAAGCATAAAGAATATTTGAATATCTTTTCTAAGGTCTTCATGGTTGTTCTACCAAAATGTAATCCATGGTTTATGAAGAAAAGGCAGGATATATGATAGATAGATAGATAGATAGATAGATAGATAGATAGATAGATAGATAGATAGATAGATAGATAGATAGATAGATAGGAGAGAGAGAGAGAGAGAGAGAGAGAGAGAGAGAGAGAGAGAGAGAGAGAGAGAGAGAGAGAGAGAGATATTATCCAATAACTTTCTTCGCACTTCTTATATTATGGTTTAGTTCCCTCTTAAGGATTCAGAGGAAATTTTACCCTCTCCTTTCAAATTCTTTTCTCCCATCCCCCCTAATTTTATATAATTGTTTTCTATATTTCCAGTTAATTCAATAACCCTCATATCTTGCTCTAGCCCCTGGGAGCTATTGACAAACTGTGCCAGCTTTTCATCTTCCAGTATATCCTCTTTGAGAGCAGAGCATTCATGGGTTGATTCTCAGAGTATGTGAAGTCACTTATTACCAAATTTGCCCTTCCTGATTTCATTCCTCATTTCAGGATCTGTCATTATACTTAGGGAGATAATAACATGTTTCCAGAATTAATTATCTCTGAAGCCTAGATTTCTGCCCCAGATAGTTCAATATTCTATCCCTTTGTCTAGCTCAATTGGTGTCACGCCTTCTTGGCATATAGAGGATAAATGTGGTCCCTCCTCCATTCTAGCTTAAGTCCTTTTGACCAAACTGATTGATGATTATGTACCATAAAGCTGATGTTGACTATAACAATGACATAGATAGATTTTCTCCAGGACTTCTGATTAGACATGACCATATTTCATGATAATTTAAAGAAAAGTGGTATTCTACGGGGAAAGCAGTGTGGCCCTTCAGATGTTATAGCATTATAAATATTAGCATCCTTTGCCACTGATTATTCTTGCCTGGAGCTGCTGGGAATTATAATTCAACAACTGTTGGAGGACAAAACTGTGTTCAGCCCTGCAACGCTCTCTTAAATCCTCCTGATTTTCATAATGTCTGTGTTCTCTTTTCCAGTCATTACTCCCGGGGCTCCTAATAGGTGTAGCTCCAACTATAGAAACAAGCTTACATTTCCCCAAAAGGAAGAGAAAAATCAGGAGGGATACGAAACCGCACTGTGTGAGCATCCACTCCAGATGAGACAATCCAAGCGAACGGAATTAGCGATGCTGTAGAGAAGCAACTAGTGAGGAACAAAGGAAAGCAATTCTATGATCAGCCAAGGAGAAGATGTGGACCATGCCTTCCAAAAGCAACCTGCAGATTTTTCAAAGAGGCATGAAATCCTGCTGAGGAGGATGTGAGTGACATGCCATGTGCTGGGATTAAATTCTACCAAGGGTAATCCTTCCAGGAAAGTCTAGATTTGTCTTGGTTGCGATTTTTTTCTTCAGGGAGTAGAGAAATGCAGGCATTTGGCTCAATGTGCCTAAATATGTACCTTGGACAAAAACGACCGAATTTAAAGAAAACTCAGAGCAATAATAAAGATGGTTCCATGGCACAAAAAGTTAATGAGAAACCTACCTTACAATGGGTGGGAATTCCTAGAATTGTTTCACCCTATCCTATCTGAGACCTCACCTCACGTACTGTAACCAGTTGGACACTACATTTTAAGAAAGATTCAGAGAACCTGGGGTGGATTTAATTATCTGTTTTGTAGTTTATTTGTTTATCACAAATACTTTTCTTCTGCTCAAGGTTTCACAAAACTGCAGGTATGGGATGTTTTAAAAAGATCAACACAAACAATATGCTTTAAAAGCAGGTGGTTTGTTCAGTCAGTGAACCACTTAGCCCCAAAAGCCACTCAACTAGCACAGCCTTCCTTGCAAGAAGCTGACCCAGCTCCACCTCTGGACAGGTCCAGAAGATGATAGCCATAGGAGAGCCAGCTGGCTTTCCAGCTCACATCCCCTCTGAATAATGGACCTGAAGCATCCCTTCCCTGCAGGTACACACAAGGACAGGCAGATTCGTCCAAGAAGAGACCGTGTATGTAAGGACCTGAAATCAAACCACCTATGGCTTTATACCAAAATCAGAACTCTGAATTGGCCTTAGAAGCAATCAGTGCAATACCCAAAGGATGGCTTAATAACTACATAACTGGCAACTTGGCTGCTGCATCCTGTATTGATTGCAGTTTTCAGTTGACTCCAAAGACAGTTCCATGTGAAGCTCATCACAGTAAACTGACCTGGTGGTAATAGATAAGTGTCCCTGTTGCTAAGGCATTCTGGTTTGTCACACAGTCAGCCAGATGTTCAGACTGGATTTGGCATTTTTGTCTACCTATTGAGTCCTTTCCAAGTGCCTGGGATGGGCAGATCTGGATGTTGGATGGTGTTACAGATCTTATTGCAGGATGGAAGCTGCCTTTTGCAACTGACCGATGGTGAATTTGTCAATACCGACGGTGTTCAAGTGGTGCTCCAGTTGTTTTGGGGTTGCAGCCAAGGCGCCTGTGACTGTTGGTACTACCCTTGCTTGCTTTTGCCACATTTGTTCTATTTCTATTTATAGGTCTTTGTATTTTTTTTATCTTCTCCAGTTCTTTCTCTTCTATTCTGCTGTCTCCAGGCACTGCCATGTTGTTGTTTGTTATCATTGTTGTTGTTATTATTATTATTTATTTGCTGCCCATTTCCTGGGCAGCTTACAGTATAAAAACATTAAAGCATTAAAAAAAACATTTAAAAAAACATTAAGATCAACAATCATAGAACACAGTGGATAAAACCATTAATAAATAAAAACTCTAGCCCCAGTTTGGAGAAGGGCCTCTTTGCTGTCCCTGCAGGAGCTGCAATCCAAGCTGTGGGCCTGCTCCTTCAGAGGAGAGAGGGACCTCATCCAAACCCAACACTGGGATCAGGATGTCTCTGGAATAATGGTTACTATCGACTTGCTATGATTCAGTCCGAGCTTGTTTCTACCCAACCAGGTCCTTGGGCCTTCTGACACTGGGTTAGGACTTCGATCGCACTTTGAGTTGGGCCTGTGATAGACAATTAAGTATCATCCCCAAACCACAGCAAAACAGCATCTACAACCCCAGCCTCCATAGATGGTCTAGCAGGATGGTTGATGGTACCAAAGCCATTGAACATTTTAATAGGATCAGGGGAGGGGGGTTCCACTCTCTAGGTCCCAATATATCAACCTCTGGAATGGGTAGTGCTGTTTCCATGTCACACCTGGATCTTTGGAAAGGAGTCAAAAAGTCAGTGAGGAAGAGCTGGCCAAGAACCCAAATACAATAAATAGAGTTGTGAAGGGTCTGGTAATGCTTAACCTTGAGATTGGGTGTGGGGAACAGATGAGCACTTTACAAATAATGCTTTCATCCATGTGTTTAATCCATATTTACATTCCTTCTAGCTTAACATCACTTGATGTTACCCAGAAGAAAATCAAGACCTACATCATTATCAATAAGGGACAAGATCTTTCTAGCACTGATGATGTTATCTAGTTGGGTGATGAAACGTCTGCAGAAAAACAACCAAACTCAGAAAGCACCAAGGACCCCTCATTTCAACCCTGAGCTACAAATATTCACTTCTATTGGTATCTTCCTAATTCCAAAGCACAGAAACAGCCACATGGTCTTCAGTCAAAGGATTTCAGAGTCCAACAATGTTTAGAAAGAAGCATCCTAAGAAGTAATCACAGTCTGACTGTTGAAACAAATAAGCCAAGACGTAGTACCCTTTGTTGAATGTGTTCAAGGGGAGAGAGGGATAAAGTGCCATCAAATCCTCTCCTTTAACCTAGATATCTGCCTTGAGCAGTGAGTTGGACTTGATGTTTACAATATCCTCTTCCAATTCTGAGATTCTACGATGTGGCCTAGTCTCCCCTATTCTAATTAATAAAATTACCACTGCTGGGTTCACACAGCATGCTTAAAATATTGAGATAGAGTGTATTTGCTCAGCATGCTATGCTTAGTTTATGTTAACCATGATTGGATTTTATGTAACCTGCTTTGTAAATGTATGTATTGTCCAGATTTCCAGAAAATAGGTAATCAGTTTACAGCATGCCGGGTGAACATATCCTGCATGTTTTTGAGTTCACCCTGCCCCATTTCTTCCCAAGGGTCCAACTCCTGTTGTATCTCTCCCCACATTGATTGATTTTGCCAGTTTTCTTTTAGCTATGCATCCCCCCTCCCCCCACAACCTTCCATTTCCACCCTCTCCTCCATGTCTGGCCTTGGGAAGTCGTTACCCTCAGCTTGTTCAACTAGACCGGCTCCTGCTACAGCTCGGAAGTGCCTCCCCCCTCTGTTCTTCTAAAGAGAAACAAAAGCAAGAGAAGATTGGGGGGGTGGGGAGGGAGGGGGAAGCAGCAGAGAGTGACAGGGGAATGTCACCGTGTTGATGACGTCTTATATGACACTCTGTAAAAAATGAATGACTAACCAGCGGCAGTTCCGGAGAAGGACAACAGCTCCTGAGAAAGGATTAGTCAGGAAATACTCCTGAAGGCAAGGCCGACTGGCTAAGCCCACCTCACTAGTTCCTCTCCCCCACACAGTGGGCACATTCAGATGAGCACAGCTGGAAACGTGAGGGCAGCAGGGCAGCTCTGCTGTGGTCCAGCTTGACCAGACAAAGCACGCCAGAGGCTGAGGAAGGAGCTCCCTGATGATCTTTCTGACTGCCAGTCCTTGATAAAGGGACCACTGCTCACGTCAGAGGAATCAAAGTGATGCCACCTTTTTGACATCTTATCTTAAAAATGTAGAACAGCCTTGATGCTGGATCAGGCCAAGTCCTTGTGCCACACAATGGTCCCTCAGATGCCACTAGGAAATTCACAAATGTAGACAGAAAGATGGCTGCCCTCTGCCATGGTGGCCCTCATGCTTTATTCAAGTGCTCTGAAGAGAATATCAAAGCCATGGTGATGGGTAGCTTAGCTGTTGACTGGGGGTGCTCAGCTTCAAGTCCACTTCAGCCATAGAAGTTCATTGGGAGACTTGGTGTCAGTCACTCTCTCTCATTCAATCCTCACAGGATTGTTATTGTGGGGATAAAACATAAGCTATAGATTCACTGGAGGAGGAAGAGGAGGAGGAGGAGGAGGAGGAGGAGGAGGAGGAGGAAGAGGAGGAGGAGGACAAAATTACTAGTCATTTTCTCCATCAGTCATCCTTTCAGAGCCATATGCATTGGCGATCATCACCAAACTTGCTGATAGCAAACTCTGTAGTTTAAACTTCAGGTCTGTTGTTTGACTCTCAAAGGCTGTGTAGTCCAACCATTTACACAAGCAATCTGTTCCACAGCTAAAAGGAAGCATGCCCTACATTTGCCAGCAAATGTTTTGTTTCATTGTGCATCAATGCTAATTAGGGAGTTGGCTCTTAAGTAATTACAGGAGCAAACTTTTGCATAATTTGAGCATCTCTAATGAGGCAGCACATTACATCTCCTTTCTTTCACCACATGCTGCTCCCTGAGTTAAGCGCATTTTGCACATCTGTCAGTGCTCTCTGCAGAACAGGCCGCTTTGCAACTGCCCCCCCCCCATTTAGAAAGTGTTTGTTTGCTGATTTTCACCTTTGCTGGGCAGAACCCGCAACAGTGGCTCCTGCCCTCATCACTTACCAGCTACTACTGCTGTTCATCTTACATGGGGCTTTTAAATTGCAGTTGTTGCACAGGTATTACCAAAACCACAGGCCCCTGCCCCTCGGGCCCCACATATACATTTCTGGGTGCAATTCAAAGTGCTGATTTTGATCTATAAAACTGTGCATGGCTTAGCATGTAGGTGTTTACAGACCACCTCTTTTTATTTTGAATTTATTTAATTGCTGGCATTATTTTTCATTATTTTGTCATGATTTCTTTTACTTATTTTTATAACCATTCTTTTATTGCTGCACCTTCAGTTAATTATGGTTGTCTTAATATTCACCAGGAAGGCCTAGGCCCTAATATTATTGTTGTTTGTTTTATAAACCATGAAGAGTCTATCTTGTTCTGAACTTGTATAAAAGCAGAATAAATGAAGCGTTTGCCCAGCACCAACACACCTCGAATCCGTCCTGCTAGTCTTTCATATCTCACAACCAAGACCAAGCGGTCTGTTCCATCTGCTTCCATTACCACGGTCGCCATCTTGGCTTTTCTGACCACACCTGTGGTCACCCCAATGGCCCCCACCTTAATGGATGCCCCCCCGGCCCTTGATCTGGCAGAAAAGTGTGTTGGGGTCATTTCTGCTGCCCCGGTGGCCATGTTTTGTTCTGACTGAGGGACAAGGTTGTATATGGGACAATTTATTGGGAATAAAAAGCAGCTTCCCAGGTTATGTTTCCCTACCTACCCCACATCGCTAACTGGGAGAAAAATCCATCATAAATCACTGCTCCTAACATGTATGTGGCGAGTCTTGGCAAAGGAAAGGATTGCCAGGAACAGAGGATTTCACCTTGCACAGGTGATAGGCACCAAGGTGGAGATTCTACATGTACTTGACGGGTCAGCTGGGCCGTTTCTAAGCACATGTCTGGTGCTCTCCGGCTGAAGGAGTGCTGGAACCGCTGGATTAAACAGATACGGTTGGGCGCTCTTCTAGAAGAGCACAAAATCCTTGTCTAAAACTTGCACAGCAAAGAGATCCAGACAGAAGCGTGAAGGAGTTCTCAGAGACCTCTTTCCCATCATCCCGGGCTCCTGTGCTGCATATGTGATCTTACCTTTTAGAGCTGAATGTAGCATTTTTTCAGCAAGACACTCAGAAACCAGGTCACAGGTCTGGCAGAAGTTTGCAAAGATCACCACTCAGTCTCACTTCAGCCCACACGCTTGCAAGCTCTGACTCAGGCTTGGGCGCAACGTTATTGTTGTGTAGTGGGGACAGCGAGGTGCTGAAGACACGGAGTTGAAATAACAGCTCTTTATTCGGTTCTCACAGAAGCCGCTCTAGCAGCTGCTTGACTTATATTTATACGGACCGCCACTAGGCGGCAGCCAATCAGTTTAAAGTACTCATTCCCGCCTAAAACAAAGGCTTAAAGTTATACAGGCAGACAGTCTATAATTCAAATAGAACAATCAGTTAACCGTTTTTATAACAGACCTCATGAATTGCTTAATACGTAACAGTTACGTGCCATGAGAGAATGGCAGCACCAGCTGAAGAGGGCCACGGTCATCACTACGCAAGAACTCACAGAAAAAGCATGCGGTAAAATGGCACCGGAGTGCACAAAATGATGTCATCAGTCCCAGAAGTAATAAAATCAGGAGGCCCCACAACACCCTTTGTCAGCCATAGAAGTGAAAAACCTGTAATGCCCTCATTTGGGACAGAAACAGCACCAAGCACAGCTTTCTTCTCCATTTGAATTACTTGGTCCTTTTTGTCAAAGATTGATAAACACATGTTTGAAAACCAGTCTAGCACTTTGAGTCTTAAACTGATGTATCTAAGCAGTTTACTTAATGTTTGATCAGATATTATGCGAATAAATTCATTTCATGGACCAGGTTTGCGTTGGTTTCAGTGGCCCATGTCAAAATGCTACAGAAGGCAGTCCCTGTATTTGGAGGGAAATGGTGTTCCCTCAAAGCCTGAGGAGGCCAAAGGAATCTGGGCACCTCACAGTCAGGGCACCAGGCCCTGATCAGCATCGTCTCTGAAGAATCACAGTTGAGCAGCAAGACTTACATCTGAAGAGGAAAAACACTAGGATGCTTTAAACTGAAATAGTCAGCTATGATTTTAGGGTGCCCCTGCAGTGGAGTGGGGATGGGGAGATAAGAAAATGTCCTCTGAAATTATTGGTGAAATATCTTTGAATCGTGAAGAGCAGGTTGTGAGGGTGAGCCCCAACCCCTGAGCATTGGGGCCTTCCACAAAGGAGGCATCCCATAATGCCACGATCATTTTGATCCCCAAGAGGCAGCCTCCATGGGCAAGCTTCTTTGCTGTCCTCTTTCACAGCCTTGTTTGCTTCACTTTTGATAAACCGTCTGTTTAATTCTGCCATAAAAATAATCTAGTCTTTATCTGCAACAGGATTTACACCCTCAGGCCAGGAGGTTGCCCTTTGCCTCAGGAAGAGTCTGCCGGATGGAGAAGAGGCTCCGTCTTGCCAGCAGAGGGTGTGAACAACCATCGCCAAGTTTCTCCTCTTTCAAAAGAAAAATGAGAATTCAGCAACTGAAAAGATCTTCACCACCATTTCCCCATCATCCCATCTTCTCATTTTCTACTTCGTTTGCAATTTTTTAGGCCAAATACAATCATATAAAACAGGTGTCTCCAAACTTGGCAACTTTAAGACTTTTGGAGTTCAGCTCCCAGAATTCCCCAGCCAACTTTGTTGGGAGTTGAACTCCACAAGTTTTTTTTTAATGATATTTTATTGATTTTCTCATTTTACAATTGGATATTTAAAAAGCAACATGATGACTGGGTTAATCAATAATTCAATAATGTTCCTAAATCTTTAGTATAAATCTCATGTTACAACATCAAATATTTCTTTTTCCATTAATATCCTTTCTAAACCTTATTGAAACCATGGGAGAATATAATCCAGATATATCTGGGTCAGAGCTTGAAAGACCTTAAATGTGACAATCTGCACCTTGAATTGTACAAAGTAGCCAACAGCCAAGGGGCAACCAGTGCCCCTCTTGAAATAGGGGTGTTATTCGGGTGCCCTAAGGTATTCTAGCCATTGTATTCTGGACCAGCTGAAGGGTTTCCCATGATGACTGTGGGCAGGGCAGGCTCTGGAACCAGTCATGATGCATCAGATGGAGCTGTGCAAAGGCACTCACAGCTACCGGATGTCCAAGAGGCTGTAGGTTGTGTGGTGGAATGTAGTCTGGATTCCCAGGAGGGAGGGAGGGAGGGGGGCTACATTCCAGAGGAGCAAGAGACAGCAACATTTAGATCAGGGGTGTCAAACTCAATTTCATTGAGGGCCGCATCAGCATTGCAGTTGCCTTCAGGGGGCTGCGTGGGTGTGGCCAGGGTGGGTGCGGCCTACTGGGTGGGCATGAATGGAATGGGTATGGCCTACTGGGTGGGCGTGGCCAGTTCTACATCATTCGCGTCAAGGGTGTCTGTGGGGGCCTGGGCAGGAGTGGGACAGATCTGAGGGTCTCTGGCAGAAGATGGTGGGACCAGGGCAAGCGCCAAGGCATGGTCCATTTCTTCATTCCTCACAAAGGGTGACACCTCCCCAGCATGCAGCCAGGGAGCAGGGCCGACGTGGCAGGGGGTGGTTCCTCACTGTTTCCAGACGGCCTTGTGGAGCTAAGACTGAATACATTTCAGCCTAGATGGCCACCACAAAATTGTACATTGGCTCCCGGCCGGCCTGGGCCAGGGCCAAGGCAGCAGGGGCCATTCCCTCACTGTTTCCAGGATGGCTTCGCGGCCCACATGAAACCACTTCGCGGGCCGCATCCGGCCCCCGGGCCTTGTGTTTGACATGTCTGATTTAGATAGTTTGGAAGGAAGAAAGTCAATGCAGCTCCTCCCTAGAAGTTCTCAGAACTTCTCAGAAGCCCCATCACTGGAGGTTTTTAAAAAGAGATTGGACAGCCACTTGTTTGAAATGGGATAGGGTCTCCTGCTTGAGAAGGCGCTTGGGCTAGAAGACCTCCAAGGTCCCTTCCAACTCTGTTATTCTATGTTTTATGTTCTATATCTTTCATGATGCAAGTAGTTGCTTTAGTTTGGCAAGGTTTCTGTCTGTAGGTGAGAAACTGTAAACTGCTTAGAAGTAACTAGGTGTGTTTTTCTTCGTTTCTGCAGCCTGACAGGTTGTGAATCACTTCAGCCCAGTGGAGTCCAGAACCGAAGATGGAATGTCCCTGATCTCACTGGGCTTCTGAACCCACCACTGCTTTGTCCTGCTTCAGTTGAGGCTGAAACTGTTTCTCCCCATCCAGACCTCACTGCCTGCAGGTCCAGGAGAGCAGCTCAGCATCCACCTGGAGAGGCCTGGTTGGGAACCAACCTCCTCTTGTGCAGCCTAATAGCATTTCTCTCCCCCCCCCCCCACAGCCGTGTTGCACAGCTGCCTCATTTGGTTTGCAATCAACTTGGTGAGGGAAGCTGGTTGCTGAATTATTTAAGCTCCCTCAACAAATTATCTGAATTATCCTGTTTTCTGGGTATGCATAACACAATTAACCTATTTTCTGGATTTGCATAACCTAGTAACCTGTTCACACAAACCCCTCCACCTCTCCCACAGTAAAACAAACATGCAAATGACTCTGCTGGTTGTTTAACAGAGAGGGGAAACATTTCCATTAGGTTTTTCTTCTCCTCAACCCCCTCCCCAATTTCCCTCCCCCCCATTCCCCCCCCCCTTTATTGTGTGTACTTCTCTCTCTCTCTTCATTCTCACCTTCTTCTCCCTTTGGAGAGGCAGCCCACAGCTTCTTGCCACACAGCATCTGAAATTTGCTTAAACCCTGTTATCTATTTGTCATTCTTCTTTGCAGGGGAGCCAGGAATGCAGCAGAACTCAGAAATGGGGGGGGGAGTTCTTTGTGTGTGTGGGGGGATGAGGGGTTGTCTTCCCAAGTTAGGTTCTCTTCAGTCTTCCCCACTCAGAGGCATCTCTGACCTCACCAGTGAACTCTGCAGCTTCCTCAACTCTGCTTTCCTCATCCGAGAGGATTTTTATGGTCGGTCTTTGAGCAATCACAGGCCCTGCCTGATCTCTGTGGGTCAAAGGTGGGTTTTTAAGAAGAGACTGAACAGCCACTTGTACAGGGTCTCCTGCTTGAGTTGGGGGGGGGTGGACTGGATGACATCCAGGGCCCCTTCCAGCTCTATTCTGAATGATTGATTGAAGGTGCCCTAGAACTGCAGCCACCTTGTCAGGGACTGGCCTACCTCTGTAATTTAGAGGATCAAGCCAGGGGATTTTCCCCCCTTAGCATTGTGACACTGACAGAAAACAGATCCTGGAATTAAATCAAGGTCCATCTCTGAAACAGGTTAGAACAGCGTTTCTCAGCCTTAGCAACTTGAAGAGGTGTGGACTTCAAATTCCCAGAATTCCCCAGCCAGCTTTGAAATTCACACTTCTTCAAGATGCTAAGGCTGAGAAATGCTGGATTAGAAAATGGGCATAATCAGGAAAAAGCAATGGAATTTTCATCAGTGGGCACTTGCGATGTTGACTGCTTCCTGGGAATTCTGGGAGTTGAAATCCAGCCATCCTAAAGTTGCTGAGGTTGAGAAACACAGTATCAGACAGTTAATGACAAAGTTTCCTCTGTTATTGCCAAGGCTGGCTTTAAACAACCTAAATAAAAATTCTATACTGGACATAACTGAATGGACAACACTGGAATCACATTAACAGCAAAGTAGAAAATAAAGGTCAAAGGGGGCACTTCTTCTGGCTGGGCCCTCCCCTGTGCAGATCATGTAACTGACCTTGCATAACTGTGGTCGAGGATGCAGATGAAACTCAGAAGAGTTAAAAGTGTGTGTGTACCAGCCAGATTTGACTTGGAGAAGAAGCCGCCACACCGAGCCACAACGTGGGTAGAAGATCAGCGTAAAGCCCCGATTCAGTGTGCTTAACTTATAGCAAAGCTGAGGAGCTCATAAAAGGAATAGCAAAGCAGAAAAATAAATAAATGAGGAAATGATTGAAGGGTTTTCCAACAAACTCTTTAATAGCCAAAGAAAGGTGGAGGATGAAAGCCTTTTACAACCAAAAAGAATAACAGAGCAACAAAATAATAGAGCTGGAAGGGACCTTGGAGGTCTTCTAGTCCAACTCCCTGCTCTAGTAGGGGACCCTACACCATTCCAGAGAAGTGGCTATCCAGTCTCTTCTTAAAAGCCTTCAGTGATGGAGCACCCACAACTTCTGGAGGCAGGTTGTTCCACTGGTTAATTGTTCTCGCTGTCAGGAAATTTCTCCTTAGTTCTAGGTTGCTTCTCTCCTTGATTAGTTTCCATCTGTTGCTTCTTGTCCACCACTCAGGTGCTTTGGAGAATAGCTTGACCCCCCTCTTCTTTGTGGCAGCCCCTGAGATATTGGAACGCTGCTATCATGTCCCCCCTCTCTCCTTCTTTTCACTAGATAGACATAGCCATGTGACTCAAGCAAGAAAGGACAACAAAAGGTCTCTCTGGCAGGAATGCCATCAGCCTAAGGAAAGAACAAGCAAGGGGACTTCTGATTAGTTCCGGGTGATCAGAACTGTATATTCAGTCCGCCTTCCCTTCTGCGGAGAGCTTCCCGGCCGATGCTGCTGCTGCCGAGTGCAGGGCCTGGAGAGCTCCCAGAGCGGAGGTGCTGGGTAGACCCGTCTCCTGGAGCCTGAAGGACTGGGAAGTCTGTTCCTGGTCGGGGGTTGGAACCCCACGGAATGGGGCTACCTCTCTGGCTACCCACCTCCAGTGGTTCTCGGGACGGGCGAAACGGTTCAGGTGGCTCCTGATGCTTGATGGGTTATGCAGCTACAGGCGGTCCTTGACTTACAAATAATTATTTTAGGGACTGTTTGAAGCTACAGGGGCACTGACACACTTACACCCGTCATAGCATCCCCATAGTCGTGTGATCAAAATTTGTGTGCTTGGCAATTCAAGAAAAGATCGGACAGCCATTCCTCTGGGAGGGAATGAGGGCTCCTAATTTGCCCAGGGGCTGGACTAGAAGACCTCTGCGGTCCCGTGTAGCCCTATGATTCTATGTATTTACAACAGCTGCAGCATCCTGCGGTCACGCCGATTTGCAGCCCTCCCAGCCAGCTTCCCACAAGGAAAGTCCATGGAGGAAGCTGGATTTGCTTAACAACTGCACGACTCACTTAACAGTAAAATAAGGTCTTAAAATCTGGTGCAACTCATTTGACAACTGCCTTGGTTAACACCATTGTGGTTGTAAGTTGAGAACTAGCTATAATTCGTTTCACAAATACTAGTTCTTTAAAAAAAGTGACCAACCTGATTTTCCTTGCTTTTCTTGGCAGTGCACAGCCAAGAGCCCCTTCAGACAGGAAGCTTTTGGACTTCCTGGTTGCTCGGCTGGGAAAAGCTGAGCCTCAGCCAGCCCTGGAGGATCAGCAGCCGGGGAGTCCATCGGATCAAAGGCAGCCAGATGGCCGCCTTCAAAGCACTCAAAGCAAAGGGATTGAGGGGAGTGGAAAGAGTGCCGTGGAAAAGGGCCCTTCTCACCACAGGATTTTGCCCATCAGGGTAGAGGATGGGCCAAGCGGCTTAAGACTCTAATCCTCCCAGGCCATTTCACCTCTGCCTCAAAAGGTTATTTCTGTGACCCCCAGACAAGCCTGAGATGAGCCACATTTATCCACAGGGATACAGGGAGGAAACTGAGGAGGCAAATATGAGTGGAGTGGAGTGGAATAGAACGGAAGGGAATGGATCGGAACGGAACAGAACAGAGTAGAGTAGAATTCTTTATTGGCCAAATGTGATTGGACACACAAGGAATTTGTCTCTGGTGAAAGCCTCTTTTCTTTTAGGAAATACTTTTGAAGAGAAACACAGCAGGATGCCTTCCCTGTATGATACCTCGTGGCTATCTCAGGCCGCATTCTGTATGGCTGGTGGTTGGAAGGGAGGTGCACAGGACGCGTAAAACTGAAAGAGAGACAGAGAGACAGACCTAGACAGGCATAATGTTTCTTTCTGTTAGGCTGGAGAGAGTCAGGACTTCATTTTACCAAAGAGAGACCCCCCCTCCTCCCACTGCCTCTTACTGAGAGGGTCTACAGGGTGGGGAGGCAGTGAAGGCACCCTCAACATGGTTCCAGGTTAGGGCATGAAACTTGGGGGCACCTATTATCTTAGACTCAAGACCTCCAGGCAGATTGTGCATGACATTTAAAGCCCCTCTGCCAGAATGATCCCAACTGTGAATCGTATTTCCCCAGATGCCAGGGGGAAACAGCCATAAGAAAAGAAACGGCTGCAAGATTGGGGAAGTTCAGGAGCTGAATCAGGAAGGCCAAAAGCCTCTTAAGGGCCCTGTGGAGACTGGTCCACACAGCCTGCCAGTCTCTTTCCTAGATCCTGAAATGGGCTCCCATCTTGTCTGTCCAAACAGAAATGTGGGCAGAACTTTTGAGTCGATTAAGGGCCAATGCTATAACATTTGCTCAGGAAAGCTGGCTTGAATCCCAGGGGAATTTGGTTGACTCTTTAAATTAGGATCATCTTATTGATTATGTTTTGACCAGCCTCTGCATGGATTACTAACTGTCCTGAAGGTCTTTAAATGGCCGAATCCCTCTTTTTCCAACCTTGACTCTACCCTTGTACCTCTGTACTCATGTCCATCTCTACAGCCATCCTTGCTTTGCCTACTCCATCAGGTCCTTTTCACAGAAATTTCTCTTGTCAGTCCAGACTGTGCCACAAAAAAGACATCAACTAATGGCTGAAGCAAATTGACCAAGGAAAGTAAGGTCTTATCGTTCTTTCTCCTTGTAGGAAACAAAAGGAAATGCTATTTGTTGGCTCCTTGGTCTGCCACTTGGTTGCCTCCATCCTGCTGTCTAAGCCCTGGAGACGACTCCTGTCAGGATAAAATTTCCTAGAATTGCCCAGATGATGTGGCTCTTCCTTCAACGGGCACTGTTTGCCCCCCAGGTTCTTGGTATCTTGGATTTCCCTTGGTGATAACAGCTGACAGTAGAGATAAACTGATCACAAGTCTCAGAACTTCTGGAGATCAAGAGCTGGATTAGACGTGATGGAGATATGATTTATTGAATCACAATTTGATGAATCAAACATACATAATGGGCTGAGTCCACACCACTTTTAAGCCATAAACTCAGTGGGGCCTCAGAGAGCTCAGGGTGAACCCAGAGCTATTTATAAATTAAAAAAACATCAGGAAACCGGCATTGTTCCAATTACTGGCATCTCCTTTATTTCTAAGGGCACTTCTGGATCCCCAAAGATGGGTGGCTGAAGGCCGGGGCTGGGCGGGGACATCGCGCACCTGCTCATAAAAAAGGCCTAAGCCCTGTAGAAGACGGGTCTGCCTGCCCTGCATCCCTGAGCTCATCCTCCATGCAGTTTTTGACCAGAAGAAGGGGGAAAAAACATTTTGTGTTTCTCTTTTTATTCACTGATTGTGTTCGGATGACATCTTTATCTATCACTAATTTGGGTGTAGTTTGCTTAAATGTCCCAATTCTGAGTTTCTGGCTCAGAGAGTCCAAGCCCAATTCAGTGCACCATAAACTAACTGCCCAGAGGGTAAAAGGGAGTCAAACTGGTTCATGGTTCAGAGTGTGGTGTTGTGCAGGCAGTCCTATGGATTGCAAAATCCTACAAGCCTTTTCCCCACAGTGGTGCTGAATTACCATTGTATCAAAGAAGCAATCGGTCCTGTTCACTAAAATTGTCTCTGCTAATCCATCAGTGAAACTGTGAATAAATGAAATGATGCCTCCTGCTCTCTCCCCCTCTGGGCTGATTCTCCCGTGGGAGACCCCTTTGACTGGCCAAGCAACAGTTGGCTGGGCTGGAAAATAGCTGGCAACTCTGCTCCCCATTCCAAGGGAAACCCAGAGCACTTCCCATACACAAGGAGCAGACAAGAACACAAAGGGGACAATTATCTGAAAGGAGTTGCTGACAGCTCAGCCGCCTGCAGGTGTCCAGGTTCTCTGCTGCCTAATCAAAATGTGTTGCTCCAATCTGGAGGTAGGAAGGAGAAAATGACAGGCCAAGCAGGGGAAGTCCTCCCAAGAGATGCTGGACAACGCCCACCACCCCCACCCCCACCCCGATGCTTTTCCATGCATTCATCTGCAGTTGAGCAAAGGAACCAAGACTCGTGGGGTGTGTCTAGAACCAGAGGTTGCCCAGCCCTTTAAGGAGAAGCCGTTACTTGTGCTGTGAAGAGAGCAGGGAACCACAACTGCCCGCCCCCTTTTCCAAAAAGGTCCAGGACCCCAGTGGATGGATGATGAAATGAGACCTCTCCATCTGCATCCAGTTTTGGTCACCGCGATGTAAAAAAGATGTTGAGACTCTAGAAAGAGTACAGAGAAGAGCAACAAAGATGATTAGGGGACTGGAGGCTAAAACATTTGAGGAACGGTTGCTGGAATTGGGTATGTCTAGTTTAACGAAGAGAAGGACGAGGGGGGACATGATAGCCATGTTCCAGTATCTCAGGGGCTGCCACAAAGAAGAGGGAGTCAAGCTATTCTCCAAAGCGCCTGAAGGCAGGACAAAAAGCAACGGGGTGGAAACTAATCAAGGAGAGAAGCAATCTAGAACTAAGGAGAAACTTCCTGACAGTGAGAACAATTAACCAGTGGAACAACCTGCCTCCAGAAGCGGTGAATGCTCCAACACTGGAAGTTCTTAAGAAGAGACTGGACAGCCATTTGTCCGAAATGGTATAGGGTTTCCTGCCTGAGCAGGGGGTTGGACTAGATG
>NW_015388737.1:61259-95551 GCF_001527695.2 Protobothrops mucrosquamatus
ATTTGTCCGAAATGGTATAGGGTTTCCTGCCTGAGCAGGGGGTTGGACTAGATGACCTTCAAGGTCCCTTCCAACTTTATTATTATTATTATTATTATTATTATTATTATTATTATTATTATTATTATTATTATTATTATTATTATTATTATTATTATTATTATTATTATTATTATTATTATTATTATTATTATTATTACTATTATCTGGGGTGAAGGGCCCTCCAGTTCTCCAGTGAAGCTGCTGGAGAATTGCTGGAGTATTTCTCTTCCTCTGGAGAACCTGGAGACTGAGACATTGAGAAACCAGATTACAAGAATGGAACAAGAATGCACGTCTCGCTCACCTCGTTAAACAATGCAAGAATGCCACATTTGGTTCTTACTTCTTTTTTGCTCACCAATGAGTTCCACGCAGCAGCCAGTGGCATCCACTCCATTTTGCTTGGTTCATGCTTTATCCACCACAGTGTGCAAAAACTTTTTGGACATGAGATTTTAACCCTAAAAAGGAAGGAAAACCCACCATTTTATTTGTGGGAATTTCTGAAGTAAATTCTTTCACTAAACTGAACTGGATGAAAATGCTCAGAAAAACGTGGAGAGGAATCTAGCATTGATTTGAAGCAGGTGAAGCCCCCAAAATTCACAAGCTCTCCATAAGCTGCTACTCCCTGTCCAGGTTATGGGCCTTGAAATTCCACAGCAATTCAAACAGCACGTATGGATGTTGTCCTG
The DNA here is from genome assembly GCF_001527695.2 of Protobothrops mucrosquamatus. Taxonomy (NCBI): domain Eukaryota; kingdom Metazoa; phylum Chordata; class Lepidosauria; order Squamata; family Viperidae; genus Protobothrops; species Protobothrops mucrosquamatus. Next base: position 61,997 of record NW_015388737.1, read on the forward strand.
TTTTCTCCTTTGAAATTAATGTCTGTATTCTTAATCATCTAGGTCTTGATTGTCTCAAAGGTGTTTTCCAGGTGTCAGAACTGAAGAAGCTTCTTGGATGAGAAGCAACACATTTTCAAGGGAAAAAACCAAGAAAGTCCAGTTGCCTTTTCAAAAAAAAAAGCACCTTTGGGACTCCTTTGGAATCAGTGATCTAAGATCAGCTGGGTTTGCATGATGCACTAAGGTAAAACATAATTTCTTTGGCTCTGCTTTATTGTGCGTTGTGTGAACTCAATCACACTGGCTTCCAAACCATGATGTATGACTTTGTGTGTTGAAAAAAACCAGCCAATTGTACTCCAATTTTCTCAGTGTGAACCCTGCCAGACCGACCGTGGCAGTGCAACCAGCCTCTGGACCCTGCTTGTCTTCCCTCCCTTTCAGCTGCCTGGAGGCCTGATTGTTACCTGTCAAGATGGGGAGGAAATTGCCGGTGGTAAATTGGATTGGGGGTATTTGAAGCAGACTCTTCGTCTTCAAAGGCAGATTGCAGACCTTCCCCAGAGACTTCTCCATCGCCTGCAGCTGCTCTGGTCCTGACCAGGTAAATGCCTCAGAGGGATCTGAACAGTTTCTAAATACGCCACGCACTCATGGCCTTGGAAAGACCTCTCTCCATCCAATGAATTTGCACTCAGTCCCTCAGCCAACTACACGGGCACAGCCTGATCCTTCTGTAAAAGCACATCTGCTTCCAGACATGGAATTGGGCCGCACAGCTGGGGCAGGTGCAAAGAAGCTGCGTTGTTTGGGGCACCTTCAATGGCCCTTCCTACAACACCCAGCATAAATGAACTACAGGGCGACCTTTTTCCCCAGACACTTTGCGTAAAGGTTGTCTAATGTCTAATTTCTATTTGTTGACAACAATGGAAATTGGGGGGGGTGTCCTATTGCTGTCCTTATATTTCTGCTAAGTGGGTTCTTGCTCTCTTGCAATTCAGGGTTGATTACATCAGCCAGGAAGGCCTGGATCCAGCTTACCACGCAAAAGGTGTGCCCTTGGTGAGCAGAAACCGGCTTTCCCGGGGCGATCCTTGTCTCTCTCTCTCTCTCTCAAGCATCCTTACATGCAAAGGTGCTGCTGGAGAGTCAATGCTGCAGCGGCATCCAGCTTCTCTAGAAGGTCCTAGAGAGGACAATGAGAGCCTGGCCCAGCAAGGTGGCCTTGCCATCATCACCACCCCCTGGCACCCTTTTCAATTGGATTACTAGCAGAGAGTAAGCCACTATTCCCAGCCTCCGCCTTATAACTGAACCTTGTCATTTCATTCCTCTCCTAGCGCTCAACTGAGGGCTCTTCCCCCTTTGCTTGATAATCCCAGGTCTGTGGCCAGGCACGTCTCCCTCAGTTTGAGTTCAGATCTTCCTACGTTTGGGGAAGATGGATGACCCCTTTCTCAATCTTCTTTGTAGCAGAAATCAGTGTCAGCAGTCGCTCCCTCCAAGGGCCCCTTAAGTCATCCAGGCTGCCTTCAGGAATCCATGTTCTGGGGAGAACCCAGCGAGAAGGCCTGGTGCACGATTTGGGGCACAGCCATTTTGTTATTCCAGTCCCACAAATGAGAGGGACTTTCCTGTCTTTTTATTCCTGTCTTTCCTCTTGGGAGGGTTTTTATGTTAATATCTGGGACGTCACCCCAATCTCACCCCAGGAGGTAGTTCAGATCACACCATCCTGGGAGAGAATATGCTCAGCCTGGAAAGAGACGGGATGCCTCTCTCCCACGCCAGGTAGGGAATGGGGTCAGCTGGGCGAGAGCTCCTGGGACCTAGTGTGCTGGGTCTAGGGGCACCCATGTGCTTTGGGACCAGGGATCAACTGGGGAAATGCTCTTACATTGTGGGCTTGCTCTCTAATAAAATCCTGAGGGATCTGCTATTGTTGCCAGTTCTGAGCCTCCCAGATTTTTGACTTGGGGCTGGCTTATCCAGACCAGGTCAGGGGCTCATATGGCCATGCTGACCATGGGCCTTCTCATTCTGCTCCAAGCACCAACACACGATTGTGATGGGGCACTCATTACACCAGGGCAAGTGGAGGAAAGGAACCAGGAAGTTCCTCCCGCCCACCATTCCTTAGATCCTGAATGCTCAGGATGGGGCACTTCCCCTACTTCACCTGGGTGTCCCCTCCTCACCTGCAACTGGCTGATCTGACAAGCTGGCAATTGGCTACTCCTACTGTCCCAAATCCCATCCCACTTAAGGGAAGCAACTGGTGGCTCTACTCCCATGGTCAGCTGGTGCTTAGTGGGAGGAGAAACCAAAGTAGAGTCCCACACCAAACCCATAAGGCAGGTGCTGCTGCCCAGCCCTCTGAGTCTTTAGCAGGCAGGTCCTGCCACGGAAGCATCCTCTGGGACCACCTTCTTTGCCTGCAGGACTACCCTTCCTAGTGCCATTTAACAGAATAACAGAGCTGGAAGAGACCTTGGAGGTCAGCTAGTCCAACCCCCTGCTCAAGCAGGAGACCCTATACCATTCCAGACAACCGGTTGTCTAGTCGCTTCTTTAAAACCTGCAGTGTTGAAATAGCCACAACGTCTGGAGGCAAGAAGTTGTGGATGCTCTAACACTGGAGGTCCATTTCTTGAAAGGAGAGCTGCGTTCGCAGGATATATTCACTCCTGGTCATTTCACTGAACTATAAGCCCATTTTATAGGTTTCCCTGACACGGTGAGCTACACCTAATTTGGGCTGGCTGGCAAGATCATTGCCTTTCAACCTGAGGCCGAGACGCCCTTTCTGAAGCTAATGGAAAGCCAAGGTCACTTGCTGAAGGCTCTAAAAAACAGCTGCTGTCTGAAAGAATCTGACATTCCTGGTTGTCTTTCTTTTCTTTTGGGGTTAGTTAGAGTTGTCTTTTCTTCTTTATTCATTCAGGCATTGGTGACAATTTCCTTTTCCCCTGCAATGCTCCTCTTTGCAGTCTCAGCTCTTTGCCTCTCCAGGTTGATGGATAAACACAGTTTGGGCAAGATGAAAAGAGCATTTTAGAGCACCGGCAGGTGCTTGAGTCTCCAGGGGGGATCAAGTTGCAGATGCAGAANTGCCGTGGAAAAGGGCCCTTCTCACCACAGGATTTTGCCCATCAGGGTAGAGGATGGGCCAAGCGGCTTAAGACTCTAATCCTCCCAGGCCATTTCACCTCTGCCTCAAAAGGTTATTTCTGTGACCCCCAGACAAGCCTGAGATGAGCCACATTTATCCACAGGGATACAGGGAGGAAACTGAGGAGGCAAATATGAGCGGAGTGGAGTGGAATAGAACGGAAGGGAACGGAAGGGAATGGATCGGAACAGAGTAGAGTAGAGTAGAATTCTTTATTGGCCAAATGTGATTGGACACACAAGGAATTTGTCTCTGGTGAAAGCCTCTTTTCTTTTAGGAAATACTTTTGAAGAGAAACACAGCAGGATGCCTTCCCTGTATGATACCTCGTGGCTATCTCAGGCCGCATTCTGTATGGCTGGTGGTTGGAAGGGAGGTGCACAGGACGCGTAAAACTGAAAGAGAGACAGAGAGACAGACCTAGACAGGCATAATGTTTCTTTCTGTTAGGCTGGAGAGAGTCAGGACTTCATTTTACCAAAGAGAGACCCCCCTCCTCCCACTGCCTCTTACTGAGAGGGTCTACAGGGTGGGGAGGCAGTGAAGGCATCCTCAACATGGTTCCAGGTTAGGACGTGAAACTTGGGGGCACCTATTATCTTAGACTCAAGACCTCCAGGCAGATTGTGCATGACATTTAAAGCCCCTCTGCCAGAATGATCCCAACTGTGAATTGTATTTCCCCAGATGCCAGGGGGAAACAGCCATAAGAAAAGATTGGGGAAGTTCAGGAGCTGAATCAGGAAGGCCAAAAGCCTCTTAAGGGCCCTGTGGAGACTGGTCCACACAGCCTGCCAATCTCTTTCCTAGATCCTGAAATGGACTCCCATCTTGTCTGTCCAAACAGAAATGTGGGCAGAACTTTTGAGTCGATTAAGGGCCAATGCTATAACATTTGCTCAGGAAAGCTGGCTTGAATCCCAGGGGAATTTGGTTGACTCTTTAAATTAGGATCATCTTATTGATTATGTTTTGACCAGCCTCTGCATGGATTACTAACTGTCCTGAAGGTCTTTAAATGGCCGAATCCCTCTTTTTCCAACCTTGACTCTACCCTTGTCCCTCTGTACTCATGTCCATCTCTACAGCCATCCTTGCTTTGCCTACTCCACCAGGCCCTTTTCACAGACATTTCTCTTGTCAGTCCAGACTGTGCCACAAAAAAGACATAAACTAATGGCTGAAGCAAGTTGACCAAGGAAAGTAAGGTCTTATCCTTCTTTCTCCTTGTAGGAAACAAAAGGAAATGCTATTTGTTGGCTCCTTGGTCTGCCACTTGGTTGCCTCCATCCTGCTGTCTAAGCCCCGGAGAAGATTCCTGTCAGGATAAAATTTCCTAGAATTGCCCAGATGATGTGGCTCTTCCTTCAACAGGCACTGTTTGCCCCCCAGGTTCTTGGTATCTTGTATTTCCCTTGGTGATAACAGCTGACAGTAGAGATAATCTGATCACAAGTTTCAGAACTTCTGGAGATCAAGAGCTGGATTAGACGTGATGGAGATATGATTTATTGAATCACAATTTCATGAATCAAACATACATAATGGGCTGAGTCCACACCACTTTTAAGCCATAAACTCAGTGGGGCCTCAGAGAGCTCAGGGTGAACCCAGAGCTATTTATAAATTAAAAAAACATCAGGAAACCGGCATTGTTCCAATTACTGGCATCTCCTTTATTTCTAAGGGCACTTCTGGATCCCCAAAGATGGGTGGCTGAAGGCCAGGGCTGGGCGGGGACATCGTGCACCTGCTTATAAAAAAGGCCTAAGCCCCGTAGAAGACGGGTCTGCCTGCCCTGCATCCCTGAGCTCATCCTCCATGCAGTTTTTGACCAGAAGAAGAGGGGAAAACATTTTGTGTTTCTCTTTTTATTCATTGATTGTGTTCAGATGACATCTTTATCTATCATTAATTTGGGTGTAGTTTGCTTAAATGTCCCAATTCTGAGTTTGTGGCTCAGAGAGTCCAAGCCCAATTCAATGCACCATAAACTAACTGCCCAGAGGGTAAAAGGGAGTCAAACTGGTTCATGGTTCAGAGTGTGGTGTTGTGCAGGCAGTCCTATGGATTGCAAAATCCTACAAGCCTTTTCCCCACAGTGGTGCTGAATTACCATTGTATCAAAGAAGCAATCGGTCCTGATCACTAAAATTGTCTCTGCTAATCCATCAGTGAAACTGTGAATAAATGAAATGATGCCTCCTGCTCTCTCCCCCTCTGGGCTGATTCTCCCGTGGGAGACCCCTTTGACTGGCCAAGCAACAGTTGGCTGGGCTGGAAAATAGCTGGCAACTCTGCTCCCCATTCCAAGGGAAACTCAGAGCACTTCCCATACACAAGGAGCAGACAAGAACACAAAGGGGACAATTATCTGAAAGGAGTTGCTGACAGCTCAGCCGCCTGCAGGTGTCCAGGTTCTCTGCTGCCTGATCAAAATGTGTTGCTCCAATCTGGAGGTAGGAAGGAGAAAATGACAGGCCAGGCAGGGGAAGTCCTCCCAAGAGATGCTGGACAATGCCCACCCCCCCACCCCCGATGCTTTTCCATGCATTCATCTGCAGTTGAGCAAAGGAACCAAGACCCGTGTGGGGTGTCTAGAACCAGAGGTTGCCCAGCCCTTTCAGGAGAGGGCGTTACTTGTGCTGTGAAGAGAGCAGGGAACCACAACTGCCCCCCCCCCTTTTCCAAAAAGGTCCAGGACCCCAGTGGATGGATGATGAAATGAGACCTCTCCATCTGGGGTGAAGGGCCCCCCAGTTCTCCAGTGAAGCTGCTGGAGAATTGCTGGAGTATTTCTCTTCCTCTGGAGAACCTGGAGACTGAGACATTGAGAAACCAGATTACAAGAATGGAACAAGAATGCACGTCTCGCTCACCTCGTTAAACAATGCAAGAATGCCACATTTGGTTCTTCTTTTTTGCTCACCAATGAGTTCCACGCAGCAGCCAGTGGCATCCACTTCATTTTGCTTGGTTCATGCTTTATCCCCCACAGTGGGCAAAAACTTTTTGGACATGAGATTTTAACCCTAAAAAGGAAGGAAAAACCCACCATTTTATTTGTGGGAATCTCTGAAGTAAATTCTTTCACTAAACTGAACTGGATGAAAATGCTCAGAAAAACATGGAGAGGAATCTAGCATTGGTTTGAAGCAGGTGAAGCCCCCAAAATTCACAGGCTCTCCATAAGCTGCTACTCCCTGTCCAGGTTATGGGCCTTGAAATTCCACAGCAATTCAAACAGCACGTATGGATGTTGTCCTGTTTTCTCCTTTGAAATTAATGTCTGTATTCTTAATCATCTAGGTCTTGATTGTCTTAAAGGTGTTGGGACTCCTTTGGAATCAGTGATCTAAGATTTAAGCATTCCACAGCTGGGTTTGCATGATGCACTAAAGGTAAAACATAATTTCTTTGGCTCTGCTTTATTGTGCGTTGTGTGAACTCAATCACACTGGCTTCCAAACCATGATGTATGACTTTGTGTGTTGAAAAAAACCAGCCAATTGTACTCCAATTTTCTCAGTGTGAACCCTGCCAGACCGACCGTGGCAGTGCAACCAGCCTCTGGACCCTGCTTGTCTTCCCTCCCTTTCAGCTGCCTGGAGGCCTGATTGTTACCTGTCAAGATGGGGAAGAAATTGCCGGTGGTAAATTGGATTGGGGGTATTTGAAGCAGACTCTTCGTCTTCAAAGGCAGATTGCAGACCTTCCCCAGAGACTTCTCCATCGCCTGCAGCTGCTCTGGTCCTGACCAGGTAAATGCCTCAGAGGGATCTGAACAGTTTCTAAATACGCCACGCACTCATGGCCTTGGAAAGACCTCTCTCCATCCAATGAATTTGCACTCAGTCCCTCAGCCAACTACACGGGCACAGCCTGATCCTTCTGTAAAAGCACATCTGCTCCCAGACATGGAATTGGGCCGCACAGCTGGGGCAGGTGCAAAGAAGCTGCTTTGTTTGGGGCACCTTCAATGGCCCTTCCTACAACACCCAGCATAAATGAACTACAGGGCGACCTTTTTCCCCAGACACTTTGCGTAAAGGTTGTCTAATGTCTAATTTCTCTTTGTTGACAACAACAATGGAAATTGGGGTGGGGGTGTCCTATTGCTGTCCTTATATTTCTGCTAAGTGGGTTCTTGCTCTCTTGCAATTCAGGGTTGATTACATCAGCCAGGAAGGCCTGGATCCAGCTTACCACGCAAAAGGTGTGCCCTTGGTGAGCAGAAACCGGCTTTCCCGGGGCGATCCTTGTCTCTCTCTCTCTCAAGCATCCTTACATGCAAAGGTGCTGCTGGAGAGTCAATGCTGCAGCGGCATCCAGCTTCTCTAGAAGGTCCTAGAGAGGACAATGAGAGCCTGGCCCAGCAAGGTGGCCTTGCCATCATCACCACCCCCTGGCACCCTTTTCAACTGGATTACTAGCAGTGAGTAAGCCACTATTCCCAGCCTCCGCCTTATAACTGAACCTTGTCATTTCATTCCTCTCCTAGCAGTCAACTGAGGGCTCTTCCCCCATTGCTTAATAATCCCAGGTCTGTGGCCAGGCACGTCTCTCTCAGTTTAAGTTCAGATCTTCCTACGTTTGGGGAAGACGGATGACCCCTTTGTCAATCTTCTTTGTAGCAGAAATCAGTGTCAGCAGTCGCTCCCTCCGAGGGCCCCTTAAGTCATCCAGGCTGCCTTCAGGAGTCCATGCTCTGGGGAGAACCCAGCGAGAAGGCCTGGTGCACGATTTGGGGCACAGCCATTTTGTTATTCCAGTCCCACAAATGAGAGGGACTTTCCTGTCTTTTTATTCCTGTCTTTCCTCTTGGGAGGGTTTTTATGTTAATATCTGGGACGTCACCCCAATCTCACCCCAGGAGGTAGTTCAGATCACACCATCCTGGGAGAGAATATGCTCAGCCTGGAAAGAGACGGGGTGCCTCTCTCCCACGCCAGGTAGGGAATGGGGTCAGCTGGGCGAGAGCTCCTGGGACCTAGTGTGCTGGGTCTAGGGGCACCCATGTGCTTTGGGACCAGGGATCAACTGGGGAAATGCTCTTACACTGTGGGCTTGCTCTCTAATAGAATCCTGAGAGATCTGCTGTTGTTGCCAGTTCTGAGCCTCCCAGATTTTTGACCTGGGGCTGGCTTATCCAGACCAGGTCAGGGGCTCATATGGCCGTGCTGACCATGGGCCTTCTCATTCTGCTCCAAGCACCAACACACGATTGTGATGGGGCACTCATTACACCAGGGCAAGTGGAGGAAAGGAACCAGGAAGTTCCTCCCGCCCACCAATCCTTAGATCCTGAATGCTCAGGATGGGGCACTTCCCCTACTTCACCTGGGTGTCCCCTCCTCACCTGCAACTGGCTGATCTGACAAGCTGGGAATTGGCTACTCCTACTGTCCCAAATCCCATCCCACTTAAGGGAAGCAACTGGTGGCTGTACTCCCATGGTCAGCTGGTGCTTAGTGGGAGGAGAAACCAAAGTAGAGTCCCACACCAAACCCATAAGGCAGGTGCTGCTGCCCAGCCCTCTGAGCCCTCGGCAGGCAGGTCCTGCCACAGAAGCATCCTCTGGGACCTTCTTTGCCTGCAGGACTACCCTTCCTAGTGCCATTTAACAGAATAACAGAGCTGGAAGAGACCTTGGAGGTCAGCTAGTCCAACCCCCTGCTCAAGCAGGAGACCCTATACCATTCCAGACAACCGGTTGTCTAGTCGCTTCTTTAAAACCTGCAGTGTTGAAATAGCCACAACGTCTGGAGGCAAGAAGTTGTGGATGCTCTAACACTGGAGGTCCATTTCTTGAAAGGAGAGCTGTGTTCGCAGAACATATTCACTCATGGTCATTTCACTGAACTATAAGCCCATTTTATAGGTTTCCCTGACACGGTGAGCTACACCTAATTTGGGCTGGCTGGCAAGATCATTGCCTTTCAACCTGAGGCCGAGATGCCCTTTCTGAAGCTAATGGAAAGCCAAGGTCACTTGCTGAAGGCTCTAAAAACCAGCTGCTGTCTGAAAGAATCTGACATTCCTGGTTGTCTTTCTTTTCTTTTGGGGTTAGAGTTGTCTTTTCTTCTTTATTCATTCAGGCATTGGTGACAATTTCCTTTTCCCCTGCAATGCTCCTCTTTGCAGTCTCAGCTCTTTGCCTCTCCAGGTTGATGGATAAACACAGTTTGGGCAAGATGAAAAGAGCATTTTAGAGCACCGGCAGGTGCTTGAGTCTCCAGGGGGGATCAAGTTGCAGATGCAGAATTGTTTAGTGGACTGTGGAACCCTTGATGTCTCCCTTGTTTTTATGCAATGATTTGCAAGGACAATTCTAATTTGGATCTCCTTCCAAGAAAGCAAAAATAGTTTGAGGGAAAAATGAGACAACCCTTCCTAATAATGAGGACAGGCTGTAGGAAGATGCTGGCAAAATGGGTTGCCATGGCAATGCTTTGAAGATGCAGACCCAAAAAACCTCAAGCGAAGCTCCTCCCTCTGGGATCTCCCTCAGCTGTGGTGTGTAAACAGACAAAAGATGGGAAGGACAAGACTGAAGGAATGGGGGATCTTGTGTCCAGAGCTGCAACACTAGTTTGGAGTTAGAGTCTCAACTACGGACGTGGGAGAACTGACAGCTTCACCCCTTCGGGTCTAGAACCAGTCCGCCAGTTTCTGCCAGGGGCCTCCAACCCAACTCAAAGAATGGCCTTAAACTCTAAATCGCTCAGGAGCAGACCTGCTGAAGGACCATCCTCCCCCACTGCAGCAGACAGACACGTACGTTCCAGGCGGTCCGTTAAGCAGCTCTCTGCACCAGCGTTTCAGCCGTACCTCATTCCTGGAGCTTTGCAGGTTGTCTGGTCTCAAAAAAGCTGCACTTCTTTCAGCTTCCCAAAGCAAGGACTTGGACTTGGTCTCAGAAGCCCCCGAACCAAGACAAGTCTTTAGTTTGGATGAAGTCACAGTGCTGGGTATGGTGGGGAGGAAGAGATGATGGCAAAAGTGTTAACTTTTTAGCCCATCATATCATGCAGATGAGGGCGGTGTGGGTGGCTCAGCGGTTAAGTTGCTGGGCTTGTCAGCTGGAAAGCCGGCAGCCCAGGTTTGAGACCCAAGCGCCACTCAGCTGGGTGAGCTCCCATCCTCGCCACAGCTCCCACCAACCTAGACATTCAAAGCATGCAAATGGGAGTAGATAAATAGGTACCACGACAGTAGGAAGTGCTCCATGACATCATGCTGGCTGCATGACCACAGAAATGTCCTTGGACAGTGTTGGCTCAATGGCCTTTAAACGGAGATGAGCAGCGCCCCCCAGAGTCACGACTAGCGGAGTAAAATCTGCAGGGACTCCCTCACCTTTTGTATTATGCAGGCAGTCAATGACTCCAGAACTGTGGCCCTCTCTCCCCCAACAAACCTTAAAAATAAATCACTTGCACTAAGGCACAGTTTGTTTTATCGTGATTTAGTAGACAAACCACACTGGATTAGGTCTGACTTCCACTGAAAGCCATCCATCGTCTTTTACAAACCATAGTATGTCAGTTCACACGACCCAATGCAACAAGCAAGCACTCCTCATTTCCATGGCAGCTGAGCAAAATATGTGAACATGCCAATGTGCTCCTTGTGCTTGCTAAGGAGTCTCTCTCTTCCCCCGCCACTTTGCTCTTTCTTGCACACCTCTCAGTCACGGCACACCCTTAAAAGGCGATTCAAAGAGTTTGTGGAGATAAATAGGCCTTCCTTCTGTTATCCTTCACGCTTTTCAGCAGCAAAGAATTCTTGATGAATAATTCCAGAACATAAAAATGAAGCATTTACAAAACTATAAGCTGAGTTAGTAAGCCCTTTTTTACCCACCCATTATTCTTAGAGGCCTCTTGAAAGTAGCTCTACACACACACACACCCCGTTCAAAATAACTAAGAGCCTCCGCCCTGCGCTCTAGAACCTTTTTTCCATCAGCAGCCTCCCCCCCTTTCCTACAAGTTCTGTTTCCTCCCTCGCCTGCCATCCACTGCAAGAAACAACAGCAGAAGCCCCCCCCTGCCCCCACCCCTCACCCAGGCAGGTTGTCTTCTGTGGCTCCGCACCAGCAGCCTCAACCCAGCAACTGACATTTTAGCACTGCTTATTAAAGAAACATCTGTATTAGCCAGCAGAGATGAACGTTTATTGCCTCACACTCCAGCTCAACACTTCCCTGGGTGATTATGTGCTTTGTTGCAGATAAGGGCAGGTCTTAGACAAGGGTCATCTTACTCTCATTGCATTAATAAGAAGAGGGCTCCTCCTGCTTTGCTGATGGATCGAGAAAGCTCAGGGAAGAAACAGTTCACTGGAGCTCAGTAACTTCCTCCAACTGCCAGACGGCACAGTTTTAACTTCGGAGAGGCTGGGAAGCACAAGAGCTGTTCTGTGACGAAGGGCTCCCATCCATCACTGCTGCGGTGGTCTCTGAGACGCTCCAACGTATCTGCAGTCCCCCACCCCCACCCCAGCAGATCCTGAAATGGGAGGATGCTGAGGGGGCAAAGTCCCAGAGGGCAGCCAAGCAATCTGGAAAATGGCCCCCTTCGTCCAGATGTCAGCCACCCCGGCGGCTTGGAGCTGCTCAAACATGCTAAACCACAAACTGTGCTTAACCCGCCACCCACAGCTGTGTTCCTACTCAGGGAAAAACATCAAAACAAGCAGATTGCGTCAGGGGCCGAGACACCAGTGTACTTTTCTTGGTTTTCACTTTATTATTATGGTTTGTGAGTTCAGCTTAATGTGTTAGTTAGTATTTCCAGAAGCGTGGCACAGCTGTAGATCTGCTTGGGAGAGGATGGGTTGAACAATGGTGGAGGCCAGGCAGTACTCTGACCCCAACTAAACAGTGGCTTAATCCAACAATTTGTGGCTAATTCAATAGACAATGGTTAAGTAACCAGTGCTTGCGTAACAGCCAAGCAATAGGAGGCTAGCAAAGAGGACGCCCATCCACCGCAGGCAGGAGCTAACTTGAGGATCAACATATCACCCAAACTTCCACAGTCCCCTCTCCAGATGCTGCTGTGCAAGGACAGGACGTGTCCCCATTGTCCACCTGCAGTTCCGCCTTCAGGTTTGTGCAAAGCAGCCGCTGGCTCAGCTCTCGGCGAGGCGGCAGGGAAAGACCCAGCCCGGCGGTCCCCTTAACCGGCCGCGGCCTTTGCTTGGAGCCGGGCCGTAAAGCAAAGAGCCCCAGGGCCGCGGGCATCTCCGGATCCAGGCTTCTCCCGATCCCGCCAGGCAAAGCGCAGCGCCGGCTCCTTCGGCCAGGGCCACTGCCGGCCGCGGCCCAGCCCGGGCGGGATCTCCGCTCCGAGAAGCCCCGCCGCGCAGGGGAAGGCGCGGGGAGGTCGCTCTCGGGGCGGGGGCGAGGGACCGGGCTGGGGGCGCCAGTCTCGGGGAATTGGGGGGGTGGCGGGCCCGGGAAGCGGCTGGGAGGGGAGCTCCCCCCGCAAGGCCCGGGGCCAGCGCGGTGGTTTGGGGGCCATCTGGGCCCGAAGCCTCTCAAGGCGCGGGGGGGCTGGGAGGCGCCGGACTGCAGCCCCGCGCGAGAGCGGAGGGGCTTCGGGTCCACGGGGTGGGGGGGGGCGAAGGGGCCGCTCTCTGGGGAGGGAAGCCCCGCCGGGGAGGGTCCGCGCCCGGGGAGCGGCGGGGCGTCTCCGAGCCCGGCCGAGGTGTCCCGGGAGCCCAGGGCACCGCCGTGGGAGCCGGGCCAGCCCGGCTCTTCCTCCCGCTGGGCTGGGCGAAGGAGCCCCTTTCCAGACGGGATCCGGTCGGTGGAAGCGCTGCGCCCCTTTGCACCCCGGGGGCCGCGGAGGCGGCGTGGCCGGTGGGTCCCCGGTGGCGCGCCGCCTCCGGAGATGCCGAGCCGAGGAGCGGCTTCCTCGCCGGGGCTCCGGCCGGGGCTGCAGGCGCCCGGGCCCGGTCGGCGGGCCGCTGCTTGACCCGGGCAGCCGAGGGCCGTTTCGTCCGAAGCTCCTCCGCGAGCGGCTTCCCCGCTTCGGCTGGTGGATCTGCCGGGGCCGCCGCCTCTTCGCCTTTGTCTCTCGCCTTCGAGGCAGCGTTTCAAGAAAGGGGAGGCAGAATGTCCCAGGTCTGCAACCGTGGAAAAAACCAGCGCACCGCCCCTTGTCCAGGGGCAAAAACGGGCGCTTGGCGGAGCCCCGCTTCAGCCAGTCTCTTCCCCGGGCAAGGACGGCGGCGGCTGCCTGGGGTGGCGCGGGGAAGGAGGGCGGTGGTCCTGGCAGGGCCCCTCGCTCACTTGAGGAAGAAGCGCGTCTTGCTGTCCCCGATCAAGAACCTGGAGGAGGAAAGGAGAGAGCCGTGGGACCAGGAGGCCTGGCGGGAGGGAGGCGGCCCACCACCCTTGCCGCTCTTTCTCTGGGCAGGGGGGAGCTGGAACCGGACAGCCGGGGTGTCCTACGCTGGCAACTTTAAGGAAAGCTGGCTGGGAAATTCGGGGGGGGGGTTGAAATCCACCAGTCTCAAAGTTGCCAAGGTTGGAGACCCCGGTGGCTGCACAGCCTGCTTTGTTTTTTCTCTCTCACTGAAATTGTTCTCCCTTGTGCCGCCTACATTTTAGGATTTTTTTTTTCTCCTGCCATTGTTCTGAGTTTATTCTGACATCCGTGTTATGATCTGACTGCGTTTCATTTCTCTAAAAATCAAGAACTTCCAAGTCTCCACTTAACCCGGAGCCCACCCCAGGAGAGCTGCTCCTCTTGGGCCACAGACAGCCTGGAACAACCGGGCTGGGCAAAAGGCCTCCGCACAGAAGGCAAGAATGCTGAAGGGCCCCTCAGTTCCACCCCAGAAGACCCGCAGGTTGCTTCTAGAAATCAGTCCACATCGTCCTGATCATCTGGCGATATTGGACACCCAAAACAGTTCTGGCTTTGACTTGTCCCTCCACATTTGGAGTCAAATATTTGCCGGGTTGGGGTTGTTGGGTTTTTTTTTTTGGTAGGAGAGGAAATTTCTGACATCCTGTTCATCTCCTCCTCCCTCAGTTTTGAGAAAATTATATCTTCTCTTTGCTCTGTTCCAGTCCTGGATTTGTCTTTTCTTGTGCCTATATTTGTCTTGTTCCAAAAGATCTGAGCTCATCTTGCTCATCTGGTGGCGAAGTGGCTAGAGTGCAGCACTGCAGCTACTTCGGCTGACTCCCGGCTGCCGGCAGTTTGGCAGTTTGAGTCTCACTGGCTCAAGGTTGACTCGGCCTGCCATCCCTCCCAGGTCAGTAAAATGAGGAGCCGGATTGTTGGGGGGCCCATGCTGACTCTGTAAACCGCTTAGAGAGGGCTGTAAAGCACTGTGAAGCGGTAGGTAAGTCTAAGTGCTATTTCAGTTTCAGCAAGATGCACATCTCATCTTAAGCTCCTTCCTGGTTTTGCCTTCTACTTAAGCACCCTCCTAATCAAGCTCACTCTGCTTTGGCCAGATGTGACTTCTGCAAGAGATCTGCCACAATCCATCATCCAGATAACTCAAACCATAATGCCAGAAACCAAATCTCTTCCCTGGTATAATCTCTAAAGTCAATCTTTTAAAAAGCCAACCCAGTCCAAGAACTGAGATCACATGAAGTGTCAATACCACTTCATAATGACTTGGTAAGACCAGACTTGGAACACTGCATCCAGTTTTGGTCACCACGATGTAAAAAATATGTTGAGACTCTAGAAAGAGTACAGAGAAGAGCAACAAAGATGATCAGGGGACTGGAGGCTAAAACATATAAGGAACGGCTGCTGGAATTGGGTATGTCTAGTTTAATGAAGAGAAGGACTGGTGGTGGCATAATAGCAGTATTCTAATATTTGAGGGGCTGCCACAAAGAAGAGGGAGTCAAACTATTCTCCAAGCACACCAGAAGGCAGGACAAGAAGCAACAGATGGAGACTAGTCAAGGAGGGAAGCAACCTAGAACTAAGGAGAAATTTCCTGACAGAACAATTAATCAGTGGATCAATTTGCCTCCAGAAGTTGTGGGTGCTCCAACACTGGAGGTTTTTAAGAAGAGATTGGACAACCATTTGTCTGAAATAGTATAAGGTCCCCTGCTTGAGCAGGGGGTTGGACTAGAAGATCTCAAGAGTTGGAAGGGTTCTGTTATTCTGCCTTTTCCATGCTGAATCTAGCTCACATTATCCTTGATTGAATATCATTTATGGCTAAGCCTGCTGCACAAACCTAGCCTGTCTGGTTAATTTATGATACCAAAGTCAGGCACTGCCTTTCCTCGCATCTCACTTGCATAAGGGAGGAAGAAGGTTGGTGATAGAATGACAGTGAAAGAACTCTCTGCGTAAACAATCTGGCCTCTGGGTTTGTTCCTGTGGTAGAATCTCCAGCTAGACCAGGGGTGGGGAACCTTGGCTCTTTTATGACTTGTGGACTTTAACTCCCAGAATTCATGAGGCAGCTTGGAAACCTCTCTCCCCTCAGCGTGGCTGGCTCAGGAATTCTGGGAGTTGAAGTCCACGAGTCATAAAAGAGCCAAGGTTCCCCACCCCTGAGCTAGACTGAAGGGAGGTGTTAAGAGGGGGGCAGGTTTGGAGTCCTTGCACTGCAGGGAGCAGCACAGCCTGATCTCCCCCAGAATCCCTGGAGCCTTATCTGTCCATTCCCAGGGGAACGCAGTCAGTCTGGCGAGATTCATGTAACAGAGATGAAAGTCTTTGAGACCATTCACGAGTGGTTCAGGCTGTTTTCACTGACCATACCCGAATGGAGGGCTGCTAAAACATCTTGACTTCTCAGAGCATTTACAGATGTTCTCTGGACTCCAAATCCAGCACTCCTCCGGAGTACATGCCATCACCATGTGGGGATGCAAGGACAAGGTTCCCATGACCAGCGTGGGCACAGGCTGACCTCTGGCTTTTGAATGGCACACAGGCCAGATTTTAAAAAGTTGGCATAGTCAGGCAAAGCCACATGTTACTTGTAAACATAATTGCAATGAGATTAATTAAAAGCTAACGGGATTGCTTCCCATGTGTTGCCTTATTTATGCCTTCTGTCATATTAAAAACTTTGGGAGACCAAACAAGCAGTTGAGAAGCAACAGGCAGCCTTGAAGCTTTGACGCGCCCATTCCTGACATGGGCCAAGATGTCACTGATTCAGTTCTATGTGTGTGTGTTTCTGGCCTGGCCTGGCTTGGACCTACCAGGACTAAATGTGGGGTCTCCTGCATGCCAAACACTTCCTCATTCTCGTTCTCCACAAACCAGGGATCCTTTAAGATCTCAGACACTCTGCCTTGGAAGTTCCATTGACTGTTATTCAGGAATCACTGCTGATAGACTCGATTAATCCTGAGTCCTGCTCCAGCCAAGGATCCAACTAGCCCAGCCGGGCAACCCCTTGAAGTGGCACTTGCCTGCTGGAATGAGGTCCCCCCCCTCCAGATCTGTACAGCTCCCCCCCCAGGGCATTCCGAAAGGCCTTGAAAACCTGCCACGTACCTTATCAATGCGCCCACCAGAAGCGCAGCCCCCATGGGGCCCACCCAGTACACCCAGTGATAGTCCCAGTGGTTGGCAGCCACTGCAGGGCCAAAAGCTCTGGCTGGATTCATGCAGGCTCCAGAAACGGCTCCCCTAAACAGAGAAGAAAGATTGACAGAATGAAGGCGCCACTCCCAGTAATGTTTTCAAAGCTTCCGGATTCTCCATTCTGGGCAAAGAAGCCCCCTAGAGGCACCTTCTTTGCCACCCCTTTTATCCTCACTGGGTGCAGTTAATTGGCAATACTTACAATGCCCCCACCCCAAGACATTCACCAAGACAAGTCCAATTCCAGTTGGGCCAACAGGCCAACGCATGCAGGTCTCCCCCGGGTACACTGAAGTGACATGGAAATAACTAGAACATGAGCGTCCAGGGACAAGCAAAGGACTCCGGGAGGGGAAGGGCTGCTTCAGAGCATGTTCCAATTGGTCTTTAGAAAAGCAGCAGGCAAGCACTGCAGGGCGAGTTGTTTTTTCTGGATGGCTAGAAACAGAACACACACACACACCATACCCCACACACCCCACACACACACTGGCCAGTGGGTGGGCAACTGTCATGTTATTCTGTTATTCTGAAAGAAGCAGCAGACATTCCCAGGGATTTTGCCCTGAGGCGCCAACAATTTAAGGGGGGGGGGGGATACTCTGATATGGATCTGTAAGGGAAGATGCCAGTGGGCAATGGGCCATGTCTATCAGCTGAGTCAACGTCAGGACGAGAGCCACCCAGGGTTTCCAGGACCCCTCCTTGGAGGCTACCCTCTTGCCTCCACTTGCTGATCTCTGTAGACAACAGCTGGGGAAAATTACTTAGCAGCTAAAGTGCAATTTAAGCACACAGGGGCCATCTGTGGTCTCTCTTATTTTTATCAGTTGATGGGCGTTCTTCTCCCTGATTGCTGGTAGGACAGGACTGAAACTTCCTCCAGACAAAACCTCAATGATGATGGAGAGATGCTGAGTTTGGATGCTTCTGGGCATGAAGGGCCCAAGTGCCCAGTCGGGCACCCTGGATCCTAGTAGCTAAGAGTGCCAGGGACAGGGTTCTTCCCCAGGCAGGCCTGAAGAGCTGTTTCTGCCCACCCTAAGCCCCCCCCCCCCGCAAGCCACAGGGCTCTGTCCGTCAGCCAGGCAGTGGAGCTGTCCAGCAGGTCAGGAGGCCCTGCAGCCTCACGAGGGAGCTGGCCGGCTACCGTGTGTAATAACAGCAACGCTGCTTCCCTCCTGCGTCAAATTTGGGTTGCAAATGGCAGCCTGGTTTCAGAAGATGCCCAGGCAAGCTCATGAGGGCGAGTTTTATCTCCTTGTGCTTTCCACAGGCTACATTCCTTCCAAAATGGACCTTAAACCCCCAGGGAGCAGGGGCGCTCCAGGGTGTTGGTAAGGGCTCAGGATCAGCCATCGTGGGCCCCAGTCTTCCCTCTCCCAAAGGCCCTGGTTGTGCTGAGCATGTGTGCAGTTATTTCTTTCATCTGCCAATGTTTTTATATCCGTATTCTGAGATGTGGAAATGCTACAAGTCCACCTATCTTGAAACCAGCTCTGCCCCTGCCTGTCTTCCAGAATGGAAGAAACACCTTTTGGCTTAGGTAGAGAAGTGAGGGCACATGGTATGTAATCTGTACCTGTGTTAACATCTGGGACTGTTGGGAGGGAGAAGGGGAGTGAAGGAGGATGGAGATGGAGGTGACCCACACAAATAGGTAGTAATATAATGTTGCTCTTTTTATTTAATATTTAATATGGCAGATGTTTTTGTTTTGCAGAAGGGGGCTGTTAATATCAATGGGAACAAATTTTGTGGGCAATGGATTGCATTTTTTTCAAACCAAGTCAAAATCTCTTGTCTGAAAATCCTATAAAGGAGGAGTCCCCAACCCCAGGCCCTGGTAAGAACTGGGCCAAACAGCAGACCCGACTGTAAACTGAGCATGCAAGAGATCTAGATTGCACACTCCTCCTCCTCCTCTCCCCACCTCCAGGTCCATGGAAAAATTGTCTTCCATGAAACTGGTCTCTGGTGTCAAAAAGGTTGGGGACCACTGCTATAGAGCAGAGGTATTGAGGCAGTAGAATGGGTATTGCATCAGCAAAAGGAAGCCTTTGGATAAATTTTTGTGGAGCCTTCCTGGATCTCTCCAGAGCTGGGTCTCTGCTCCCCCTTTTAAAGACAGTTGTAAGAAGCATTTCAATAGCAGAAAATGTTGATGCAGGAGACGGGGCTTGCCGTTGGGCATTTGTGCAGAAAGAACTTCTTCCTGGACCTGGGCAGAACCTTCTACCAGCCTTCTGGCCTACTCACCCAGCCAGGATGTCCACGGTGACGGTGAAGCCAATGCAGAAGGGTGCCAGTGGACTCTTGGTTTTCTCATTAATGGCCCCCATGCAGACAGCCATCACCAGGAACATGGTCATCACAATCTCCCCCACCACAGCAGCTGGGAGCTGATGATCTGAGGTGATGGCCGTGAAAGCTGCTCCTGTGGCATTTTCATATCTCTCCCATTCTGTGGTCACCTGAGACAGACATCAAAGAGGGATTACCCCAGACTGATAAATCTGGACTAACCAAGCACACAGAAACCTGGCTCAATAGTAGTAACTTTGAGAAGGATCTCGAAGTCCTAGTGGACAATCACTTAACTATGAGCCAGCAGTGTATACGGCAGCTGCCAAAAAAGCCAACACAATCCTAGGTTGCATTAATAGAATCAAAAAAAGAATCAAAATAGCGTGAAGTATTAGTATCACTTTACAATACCTTAGTAAGACCACACTTGGAATGTTGCATCCAGTTTTGGTTACCATATTATAAAAAAAATGTAGAGACTCTGGAAAGAGTACAGAGAAGAGCAACAAAGATGATTAGGGGGCTGGAGGCTAAAACACAGGAAGAACCACTGCAGGAATTGGGTTTGTCTAGTCTTGTGAAAAGAAGGGCTAGGGGGGACATGATAGCATGAGAGGGACTTGAAGCCACAGCTGGATATGGAGGCAGACATTCCCCCCTCCCAGCCTTCCTTGCATCTCCTTTGGCAAGCAAGGAGGGTCAGCAGGAAGGACATGTTCAGAAGCCAAACATCCACCAAGACATCCACTTTTCTGCCCACCGTATTAGCTGACTCTGGTTCTTCTGGGGGGGAGGGGTCACGTGGGAGATCTGCCATGGGTTGGACACCTCCTCCTAAACCCTGTGAGACTGGACTGAGGTTGCCATAACTAAAGATGAAGCAGTCATGTAAGCAGAGAGGATGAAAAGCCAGAAATGTTGTCTAAAAGATTGTTTGGGCAGGCAGATAAAGAAGAAAATAAATTGGTAAAGAAACAAAAGAAAAATGTCACCTGAACCAGTTAAAGGAAGTTGAGCACGTGGTTAAACTCCCACCACCACCACCACCACCAATCCCTTCAGTGGCTACCAAATGTATAAGTAAACAAAGCAGAAGTAGCTGCCAATCTTGTGAATCACCGAAGGAAGGACTTGGGGGGGGGAAGGGTCCTGAAGCCCCCCACTCTTTGAGTCATCTTTGGATCCAGACTGGGCAGCTCCTGTCCCTCTGGCTAGTGCCTGCCAGCCAAGTGGAGAAGGATGTGGGTAAAATACAAGAGTATGCTTGTGTGTGTGAGGAAAAGCAAATGAACAGTGTAAAGAGTACCATAAAGTGTTGGTGTTCCTTTAAATTCACTGGGTCTTTGTGTATTTCAGAGAACCGATTGTGCCTCAGTGTTCATTGAAAGTGATTTGTGTGCATCCTTAATTATTTCCTGGCTGTTGACCAGCGTTTTGTGCCTTGTTTGCTCTAGCCACAGCTCTCTGGAATGCCCAGGTAGAAAGCAAAGGGTGGGGGGGAGGTTACAAGATCTGCATGCCTCAACAGGCTGTGAGTGAGTGACCACAAGCCGAGCCTGGGAGCGCATGGAACACCACCCAACATCTGCCATAGTCTCTGCTCTCCACCTGCAATGGTATATGTGAGAGTGGCCTTGGGAGACAGGGCAACAACAACCAAGGAGAAAATCAGATAAAAAGCAGCTGAGCCCAGAGTGGGAAAGTGGAAGTGGAAACATCTCAGAAGGGACCCTCCCTCGTTTCTTAGGCTGTAAAAGGGTCCAGGGAAAAGACGTGCAATACATTCAGACTTGCAATATTCTGTTAATGTAATCTTACAATAAAGTAGAGTTATCTCATCTGGTCTAGTCTACCTTGTAAGGCTGGCACCTTGCACCCCAAGTGTTCTCCCCTTCCCAATCCTCTGCCATACCTTAGCCAGGCTAGCTCCAATCATTCCCCCGCAAAATTGGGAGATCCAGTACGGAATGACCATCACCATGTTCAGCCCACCAACGAGCCAGGCCCCCAGGGAAACGGCAGGATTGTAGTGGCCTCCGCTGCAGGCAGAGAGTGGGAAAGAGAAATGTTTGGTCAGAGGGAAGTTGGCAGAAAAGGGGTGCTGGATCACCCCATTGCCTGCTGGCAGGGAGCAAAACTCAAGAAATTTGGAGGAGGAGACTTCAGCCACTGTGACATGGAAATGTTCCCTTTCTTGGGCCTCTTCTGGCTTCATTCGGTGACAAGAATCGGTGGAACCTCCAAGTCCACTTTCTGACTTGTGTGAGACTCAGATATAGCTTGTACTAGATTTTGCTTCTGCCATTGTTGGTCTTGCCTCATCCTGCCCTTATATGCAGAGTTGCTTTGGGTAGCAAGATGGATGGCACATAAATTTAATAATAAACACAAAAAAGCAAACTAATATTTACACCTTTCCAGGGCACGAGGAGGGCCCCAGTCCAGGAGTGAGACAGGCTTAGGTCGTCCTTCGCCCTGTCAATAGCATTTGCCCCCACACCCCAGCAGCTGCGAAGGGGGCCTCCCCATGTCTAAAATCTGGCCTGGTCAGCCATTCAGTTCCTTGGAGGGAAGGCAGGAGACTGGAATGGCTGGGGGAGAGCGATGCAGAGAAAGAGAACCGAGATTGCAGCCCTGTCAATCAGCGTTTCTCAACCTTATCAAGTTGAAGATGGGTGGACCAACTCCCAGAATTCCACAGCCAGTAAAGATGTGGAATTCTGAGAGTTGAAGTCCACCCACCTTCCACTTGCCAAGGCTGAGAAGCAGTGATCTGGAGGATGGGTCTGCCTGAATTCAGCTGAGCCCTCTTCCTCCTCCTGCGGTGTACTCTAGCTCCCTCCATTGCTCCTTCATGGATGACTCGCCTCCTTGACCACATCCCCTGGCCAAACCCCACGGCTGCCCCTTCCTTCACCTGATATTCCCCAAGATGGCAATGGTGAGTCCCAGTGCCAACCCGTGAGCCAAGGCCGGCTGCAGCCTCCCGGTGCCCTCTGAGTTCTCGATGACCGAAACGCAGCCGATGTAGATGAAGAAGGCCGAGCCCACCAGCTCCCCGATGCAAGGCTGCAGGTAGCGCTCGTACCAGTGGGGCTGGGCCGGGACGCGCTTGCTCTCCAGCTCAGGGTCTTTGAAAGACATCCGTCCAAACTCCACGTCGGACATGGCTGGCCGATTCTGGAAGACAAAGATTATGCCCTGGTATGCAAACACGTTCCCTGCCAGCCAGATCAGGCGGGTGGAGGTTGACCCTGGAATGTGACAATGGGGCCTTAAAGTTTGTCATTCCCCAGAAGGCCACCTTGTTCTGAGTGGGGTGAGGCTTTGGCAGAGCTGTGTGCCCATTGTCCTCTTTACCCACCTCTGGCAACAGGCAGGGAAATCAAACCCACAACCACATCACTCTTGTCAACGCTGCAGCCAGCCAGGCTGGTCAGATGAAGATCTCACTGCTCCCTCTCCCTCTCCCTCTCCTTCTCTATCTGTTCCCCACCCCCAAGAACAGAGCCCAGAAGTCCAAGGTGCAACCAACCAGCCAACTGCAAAATTCCAAAATTGAGCCAGGCAGCTGAGTTCACCCCAAGGTTGCCACAGGTTTGTTTTCTGTTGTAACCCAAAGCCACATACGGTATTCAGAACATCTTTGTAGGCCTCCAAAGATGTAGATTTTTCTCTGGAGAAAGCCTACGATGGCTCTACAGTTCCCTGGTTCTCCCTAAGGGCTGTGTTCACATGACATACCAAACCAAAAAGGGAGCTACCTCGTTTTAGTTTAGGGTGTTGAATGAACCCAGCGCAAGTGTTCAATTCAGGACTGAATGTGCTGCTTGAAGGTTAATTGGAGAATCAGGCAAGATGGTGAGGGAACAGGCTGTCGAATGGCAGCTGGGCAAGGGCTCTTTTATTTGTTGGTTTAATTTCTACACCACTCGTCTTACCTAAGTGACTCTGGGCAGTTTACATCATAACGAGACCATATGAACACACAAAAGCACAGATTAAAAGCAGAATTAGGAACAAGTTAAAACATGCAAGTAAAAATAAAAATCAGAGTTTAACATTCAGAAAGCTAAAAGGTTCACAAGGCAGCAGGGGTGTGGTCAAGTGGCCAGCCATCCTCAAGGCTGCATCGTACTCTTAGACCCCATGCTAATTGGCAAAGCCGGGTCTTCATACAAAAACCAGAAGGGTGGGGGCTTGCCTCACTTCTGGGGGTTAGATGTTCCAAAGGGCGGGATCGGAGATCCCACCAGTCAAAATTCCTTGACTGACAGGATACGCAGCATGCTCTTCCCGCTCGACGAGTGGCACGGGTCGATGTAATTGGGATGAGAGAGTCTGATGAGATTTTGATGAGCTGCTGCTTAGAATGGAAAGATTCTCAGTGTGTCCCAATCTTGGCAACGGAAGACCTACAGCGATGCCAAGGTTGAGAAAGACTGGATGAACTGATCAGTGCTTGAGGCCATGACGGTTGCCTTTATGGGCGTAAGAGAACCCCAGAAAGTCACACTTGCCATCAAAACTCAAATTCAATTCAAAACTCACCTTCTTGGCTATAACCCAAAATGAGTTTGGGGCCACGGTATTGCTGAGATGATTACTTCACCTCCCATCATCCACTACTATATTTATCAAATAAAATCCACAATTGTTCAAAGTTCTATATAGTGCTGGGCAGAAGCATAGAGCTGATTGCTGGTCAAAGCACACGTGTGCACACACACATACACACACCGGGCATGCTAACATGGGCAAAAAGCCACCTCCAAATTGCAGCCTTTGCACCCCTTCCTGGAATCCTATCCCCTCCCTGCTCAAATAGGCAGTACTAGACACCCCACAGTAGTGTGGGAGTACAATGGCCACTTTCTTGTGCAACTATTTAATCATTCTCTGCTTTTTTCAGCCCGATAATGTCTCCAGATTGAAGCTGTAACGGTGGCCCCAAAGACTCCACCTGGCCCAAGAGTTTGGGGGATCCATTGGGCAGAAACGGCCAGAGCAGGTCTCTGTGGGAATGCTTCCCAGGACAAGCAGAGCCACATCCTCCTTGGGTCTCAAGGTGCCCAAGAAATCACTGGGGAAGGAGACTCAAAAGATGCTTGAATCAGTGAGGACTAGCATCTTCAGAGACACCCTTGTTGGGTGTATGAGTGATTGCTCTCGAAGCTTGGTTTATTGGCCCACAAATGTCTTCTGGTCTACAATCTGATTTGACCCCTTTTGCCCAGTGCAGCCTCATAGGAAACCAGCCGCAAGTTTGAGAGACACAACTGTCAGTTTGCGCTAAAAATGCTGGATATAAATTTGTATACATATCAAAATAAAATATTGGCTTTGGAACATCCTATTACTCCCCCCAAAAAAGAATCTGCATCTGACATTTAAGAATTGAAAAGTATTCTTCAGCAATCATTGTATAAGAAATGAACTTTGGAATGAAGATCTGACTTAGAAGAATTTTATCCAGAACCCATTTTTCCATCCAAGGAAGAGCTCAGTGCCAACCCATACTCGAAGCTGGAGGCGGTTCCTGAGGGAGACCCTTGTGCCCCATCTCTGTTCATCGTTTCTGCAAAACTCCTAATGGCAAAGTATTCCAAGAAAACAATGAAGGAGCTTCTTGCTTTTCAAATATTCTTTCTTGCAATTCTCTATTTTAAAGTGCTTTAACACTTTTAAAGGTATCCTACAGACCATAGACATTTTCATTTGTGGTCAGGCTGACTCCTTCTTAGCTACTTCAAGTATTTGGAAACCAAACAGATGAGTTGGGGGGCTTGGGGGAATGGTGGCTTACCTGTCCCCCTCCAGACGGAACCCTCCTTCTCCTGGAGCCCCAGCCCCACCCCAACTGCTGCGGGACTCACCCAAGCCTCTCTGCTCCTGGCTGCAGCTGCTTCACCCTGGAAGAGCAACGGCTCCTGACCAGGCTGTCCACGGCTCCTCTGGCTGACCAGCCCTTCGGCAGGAGCAGCACTTTTCTTATCTCCCGGGAATATTGGCACCCTCCCCACTGATGGGGGGCGTGGGAGAAGGGTGAGAAAAGTGCAGTCAGGCTGGGAGGGGAGGAGAGGGGAGGGTGGGGCCGTTCCAGCTGGCTGGGGAAAGAGAGCTATTTGCTCTTCAGGGGTGCTGAGTTCAAGGTTTCATTTCAGAGGCCTCTGCCAGATCTCCTTGCCTGCTGGGCGAAGTGTAGGAGGCAGATCCGCCAAGAGCCGGCTGAGAAATGCTCTTTCCTCAGCGCAGCGGAGCCTTTGGGGGAAAGGCAGTCACCCCGTGGGGGGGGGAGGACGTGGGCTCCACTGTCTCTCCTAAAAGAGGTGGCACCGCCGGGGCCCTCGAAGCTTCGCCCGAGCCTTCCTTGAATCCGACAGTCACCCCATCTGACGGGTGGACTTTGACTCCCAGAATTCCTCAGCAGTCCGTCCACGCATGAATTCTGGGAACTGTCATCCTATCCTTTGTGCATATGCCAGCGTATGAAGCGCTAACAAGAGGGTAGCCTTGAGCATGTACAGAGTGCTTTTGCATTAGTTCTGTCTGGGAGTAGAGGTGGGACTCAGACTGGCTGCCACTGAAAGGCAGCCAAAGCCAGTCCCTGCCGCTGCATAAAGACACCTGCGCTGGCCTGTAATTAACGCCTCCGCTGTGCCAAGGCTGGGCAGAGAACTGAGTGAAATGCCCAGAACTGGGAGCTCCGAGGCCTCCTCCGCTCAGGTAGGCAAACCGTTCCTGCCAAAGGCAGCAAGGGACGGATCCCGAGGGCTTTGGCCCCTCGTGCAGCAGCAAGTGGGAGCAGCGTGTCTTTTGCGGAGGCTTCAGGGCGGCAGAGATGATATCTGCAAAGGGCCCCAAACAGCTGGAAAGGGAGGCGTCACCAAGATGACAGATGAGACGCTGGTTGGGGGGACCTCTCCAGCATGCGGTCTCCCCATAGCAGTTGCCTTCAGTCAGCCTTTCCCAGGCTGGCATCTGCCAGAGCCGCAGGGCCCCAACCCCATCAGGCTGCGTGGACACAATGGGAACAGCACACCTGCTGGGGGAATCTGATTCCAGGGAAATGGGCAGATTTGAGGGATCCGTCTGAGGATATTTTATATGCCACCGTTCAGCCTCCACACTGGGCTGCTTCTCATGACCGGCCGATGCCAAGGAGAGAGAGATTTTGAGCAATTGGTAAATGTTTACTTAATCAGCAAACAGGAGTGGCATGATCAAGCTTCCACATGTACCTTGGAAGGGGGCTGCTCAGATCAGCATCAAGGGCTATGGGAGCTCAAGAGCCACGAAGCTGGATAAAGTCCAGAGCTTCTCCTTCTTCCAAAGCACCAGGGACCTTGGCTTTAGTTTAGGGAATGAGTTTGTATCCAACTTCCTTCTCTTTGGAGGACCTATGGAATCTGGCCCCACAGCCATTGATGAGGGTCTCAGTGAGCAGCACCTCTGGATTTGATGAGGAGAGACCAGATGTGTCCCCCCCTTGAGGGTGGGGAAGACCAAAGATCCCCCCCCCTACTCTCAGCCACCAATGCTCACTGGGTGCCTTTGGGCCATGCGTGCTCTCTGAGGGGAGCCAACCTCACAGGGGAAAAAGCAGGGGAGGGGGCTACCGTCTTCCCCAGAGGCTCCTGGAAGAAAGGCAGATTGTAATTCTACTGAATGAATAACTAAGTAAAATAGAAATAAATATCTGGAAGCGATAAATGCAATGAATTCCCTTTACTAGATTTGCAGGAAGGATTTCAAAAAATGCTTAAGAGCCAGAACTTCTGATCCTCAGGGCGGCAATAAAACTAGCAAGATTTACACAGGATTTTGAGTTAGAAGGACATTCTGAAAGAACTGGATTATCACTAGCTTGCTTCTCTCTCTCTCTCTCTCTCTCTCTCTCTCTCTCTCTCTCTCTCTCTCTCTCTCTTTCTCCCTCTCCCTCCCTCCCTCCCTCCCTCCCGTACATACACACAAGAAAAAAACCGGGAGGTGGTAGGGCTGCAACCTGCCCATGCTGAGATCCAGATTGGCAGAGTTGTATACAGGGAAGGGGTCAAAAACATCAAGTTGGCTGCCACCCCAGCAATCAAAGCCCCACCTTTGCTACACACACAAAAAGAGATGGTGCTTTGATCTCAATTGATGGCCATCATCTTGACTTTTTTGACCCCCTCCCAGCAGAAATCCTGGCAAGAATGTTTTTGAGCGTGGAGCATGCCCCCCCCCCAGCCGACCACCACTATCATTGTTCATGGCTGGTAGGAAAGAGGATGCTCAGCCTGTTTCTTTGCCTGAGACCTGAATTTTTGCTTTGCTAACTTCCTGCCTTCTCACATGAGCAGTTGTGCTGCTGGGGATGATGGAAGCTGCCTTTCAACTTAATTAGACGATACCTGGCTGCACAGAGGGAGGGGAAGACCCTCTGCTCCTCTACAGCTAATCCCTACTGGGGAGGACACAGACATCCCACCTCAACTAAGGGGGGAGAAAGGAGGCAGGGTTACAAGCGGAGGGTCAGTTGGAGGCTACCAACCTCATCTGACGCCCCAAGGTAAAATACCACCCACTCTTGGGGCTTCTGAAAGAGAGATGTCACTATTAACACTGCAGCTCCTGGAAGTAATTGTGGAATAAATTCAAGGTTTTCCAAAACAGATGAGAAATAGCAGTTAACAAGGACAAATGACCATTTCCCCCCCCCCTCCCACCTCAGGAGAAAGGGCAAGGGCTTTCATGGGAACAGGTGAGGCTGTCCGACCCCCAACTCCCCAGTGCCCAGGCAGAGACCCAGCAGCCGGGCAGCTTGGAGGGGAACATTGGAGGGGAACATTGGATCTCTTCCATGCAGAGCAGAGCATCTCCTGCAACTGTGAATGTCCTGGGCTTTCTCCATGTCCTTTCTGCAAAGGCACCAGGCTGGATTTGCCTCTTTCAGCACGCCCCTTCATCAGACACACCACCCTTAATCAGCACCAGTCAGAACTGGAAGGGAAAAGGTGAGAAAACTGATAAATTGTGGCCCCTGATGGCCCCTAAAGTCTCAGTTGGAACCAGAAAAGTGGGGTACAATCGTCATATTTAAGCCCTCATTAAATAAATTACCTTCCACCTTTGGATAATATGAAAGGCAAGAGAAGTAAAATCTATTTCCGATGATTGCGCTCTTATTTATTGTTAAATACAGTTGACCTTTGGCAACTTGCCAAACGTTCATTGCTTGTAAGGAATTACTCTAATTTTAGATAGATAGATAGATAGATAGATAGATAGATAGATAGATAGATAGATAGATAGATAGATAGATAGATAGATAGATAGATAGATAGATAGATAGATAGATAGATAGATGATAGATAGATAGATAGATAGATAGATAGATAGATAGATAGATAGATAGATAGATAGATAGAACAGGCTCTGGTATGGTCAAGGTGGTGTCCTCAGCAGTGAAATTGAAGCCCCACCTGTGTGATTGAAGCCCACCTCCACCACATATTAAAAATGGACAGAGCTTTGATTGCACCATTGTGTCCATCATCTTCACTTTTTTTTACCATACCCTCTTGGGACAGGCCCCTGGGATCTCAGTTTATTCTGAAGAAGGAAGGGAGGGAGGGAGGGAGGGACAGAGGTTCTGGAGAACCCAAATCTTGCATTCTATTTTTATACCTGTGTTGACATTTCTAGAGACCATGAAGAACAAAGGAAATCCAAGGGGGAATTTAGGATGAAAAAGTGACACGACTGGAGGCTGCTGAGGGGCAGTCTACAAACCAAGATGGTTTTGAGAATACAAGATAAATGGAAAAGAGAAAGAAGATTGCTCTTAAAGAGAAAGAGTTTAAAAGATGGAAAAGTGGTTGCACATATGCCAAACCAATGTGGAAATTCAACCAATAACTGTGGTTTCTGGTATCCTGTCAGAAGAGTAAAATTTATCTATTGCAATAGGCTGGAAATTTAGCCAAGATCTCTTCCATACAATCCACAAAGACTGAATGTTTGGTGTCTGTTAGGGGCAGGAGAATCTCAGAGCAAAACAGCAGAGGAAGTGAATGTGAGTTTCAAACACAATTCTTGAGTTTGGGAGCAGAAGCAGGAAGTCCTGTCCACAGGGGATTCCTCTGAATTGAATCAGGAGGGGATGGTAGATACCCTCCTCCCTTGGGGAACCTGAAAGTTTAACAGTTACTTCTCTCTTAAGTAATTCACCTGAAGCCAAAGGTTTGAAAGAAGTAACAGAATGACAGAATGACAGAATTGGAAGGGACCTTGGAGGTCTTCTAGCCAACCCCCTGCCTATAGCAAGAGACTATTTACCATTTCAGACAAATGGCTGTCCGATCTCTTAAAAACCTCCAGTGTTGGGGCACCCACAACTACCAGTATATTATAAGCGAATTAAATAATTAATTACATATAACAAAGGCTTTTAATTTAATTAAAATATTAAATGTATCACAAGTGAATTAAATAATATAGAAGTGGGATGGAATTTAACAGCACGGCTCTCCCAACAGTAGAGTGATGGCGGGAGGTAGCCTAATGTAATCTAAAAGTGAGGGGCTTATAGGGTTCCTCCATGCTCTGCACCCTAAAAACATTTGATTCCTGGGAAACGGGGGTAGAGCAGCAGGCCCCAGGGAGATGGAATGTGCCGCTGCCATTGCGACACAGCCTGGGCTAGGCCATCACACCTGGTACATAATCCCCTTTGGGATGGGACAAGAACATGACAAGGTGTTCTGAGCATGGCACCTTTGCGTTTCAGGTGTTGAGTAATCACTCCTTGGCTTTATCAATGTGTTGGGTAATTAAGAGGCCTTGTTTATAGCCGTTGTTTTTCTGTTGGCTGAAGGTATTGAATCCCACAGATGTTTTTACGATCATATTTTGCAAGGCTCAAGGGACAGGGAGGAAATTTCCACTTGCTCGCTTCAGCACAAGCTGCCTCGCTGGTTCCTGGCAGCAGCAATGGGGGTCCAAAGGGTGGAGGAAACAGGAGTAGACCTTTTTGGCTGTTCTTCCTCAGCTAATGGGAAGCTCTGCAGTGTCAAGCCGTGGTGAGCCAGTCCTGCCATTGGGCAGAAGAAAGCAGCAGCTCAAAGGGCAGTCACTTTGGAGAAGGGGGGCAGAGTGGATGGTGCCAATGCTGATCCCCCCTGGCAGACACAGCGATGCCCCGACAACAGCACAGTGCCTTGTGGCCCTTGGCATAGGCAAGGAATGAAAAGGTGTGGCTTCTAATTACAAAAGGGCACCCACTCTTGTCCCTAAACAGCCTTCCTGCATCTGGTGCTCCCTGAATGCCCCAGATTGATGGGACCTGCCGTCTACTCACCAAAGCAGGGTTTCTCAATCTTGGCAACTTTAAGATGCGTGAGCTTCAACCCCCAGAATTCTTTAGTCAGCATGCTGACTGGGGAATTCTGGATTTGAAATCCATACATCTTAAAGGTGCCAAGATTGAGGAACACCAAATTAGAAGAATCCTGGAATTCAGCTCTGAAGATCCAAGGTATTTCAGCTTCACAAGGTATCCGCAAGGGTTCTCTTGCAGAGCCACCTTCAAACTCTGATCAGGGGAAGGGGCATCGGGATGCAGATTCCTCTGTCTTGAGACTGAAACCAAACCCTGCCTTTCACCTGCAATGCTGTAAAGCCAGAGGGAAGCAGGAAAACCTCAGACAAAGCTGTCCTTCGAAAGAAAGCACCTTCCTCCTCCCCACCCTCCTGGTTGCCATCCGGCACCACGTCAAGAGAGGGCCGCCTCTCCTCTTCCGTGGCTGCAGGGAAACCGGTTCAGGGCTCTGCAATAAGCCACGGGGTGCCCAAACACAAGCGAGCCCCTTTCTTGACCAGGAGCTCCATTTTTCTCCTCCTCAATCAGAGAAGTCTTAGCATTGAGGAGAGGACTCTGTCGATAACCAGCTTTCTACATTCATTCTGCAGATCAGCAGTTTTCCTTCTATCTTTCCAAGCAGGAGTCGTTTTCTGGTAAGAATAATCCCAACCTTCAAAGGCCAAAGGAGTGGGCTGTAAACTGCCTTTGCTCTGCATGGTCCAAAGAGGCCATCCGATGGAGCGAGGTGTGATGTTTGTGAGTCAAGTATTTTGGGAGGCCTTCAAGATTATTATTAAGTCCTGCAAAGCTGGCAAGCTCAAGAAACAGGAACCACTTGGGTTTCTGGAAAATGTTTTATTATTAGAAGATAACGTAACAGAATTTTGAAAGCCTACCAAAGTAATTCTCCAGCTCAACTTAAACCTAGTGTAATTATGTCAGGGTCTCTTTCCCATGCTTTTTCACTTCCCTGATCTCCAAAAATCTCTTTCGTTGCCCCCTCTGTGTTCCCAAGGGCTGTTAAATCCTCTATCCCGACATGTGACTATGATTTTGCCAAAATGCTTGTCCCAGACAGAATGGCAATGAGATTCTAGAGACAGCAAAGTCCCGCCTCTTGACCTCAGCATGAGAATGCAACATCTGGGTAAACCAACCCTTCCCTTAAACAAACTGTGAGAAGTCAGCCTTATGCTCTGGGGTGGTTGGGGAGGGGGAAGGCAACTCTCCTGCACTTCAATAGCCCCAGTGTGCTGAAATTGACAGGTGCCACTTCTCCCAGGAAGGCTGAATCTCCTATTCAATGTCCTGTTAGTGAGGAACATCTTAAGCCTTTTCTGTCATAACCTCTGGGGGGCAACAGGCAACATTGGCTCAGCTTTTCAGATCTTTCAACAAGGAATCCTCATGACCAGGTATGGCAGGAGACCATCTTGTTAGTGCCCGGAGCCAATCCCAAGCTGAGGTTTGCTGGCCTCTCCCATGTCCACCTCCCCCCCTTGACCTTTTTCCTCCAGTCAACCTCTGAGTTGTCAACATTCCTGCCCATGATTCCCTCTCAGCATTCACAGCCAATCCCTTGATTTTGGAAACCACAAAGCAGTTAAAACCACCCCCTTTCCCTAAAAGTCAGAAGAAATTATAGTGTGATGGAAATGCTACTCACAAACAGCTACTACGGTAAGTGAAGCAAAGACTTGAGTCTTCTCTCCAGCCTTGAAGCAGCTAACAGAAGTCATCTAGCTAATGGGAACTGTCTAAGTAGGACTTGGCTTTGTCCCTCCCAGCACCATAACAGCCACCAAACTCCTTGGGAATTGGTCTCCAGCTGTTCTTTTGTATCATTTTGGCTTCCAGAGGGGAAGGGAGTTTTGATCATTGTTCTTTAAAATGAGAGTTCACTGAACATCCAGGAGCTCACCGGGGACTTCCAAACAGGCTTGCCATCATGGTCTGCCTCATGTTTTATTCTGGGGCATCCTGGGGGTTCATTAATGAGCTCAACAGAGGTCAGAGCCTCTTGGGAGTTTTCGCACCTGATGCCCAGCGCACCTTGGAAGAGCACATTGTCACTTCTGAATAGAAAAGTAACAGGAAAGAAAAGACAATGAAGCAAGTTTAAAAACAAAACATATAATTTTCTGATCAGTGAGATAATATTAATTCAGTAGTGAACATGTGCATTGAGGATACTGTTAAAAATCACATATAAAAAACAACCTGAGATTTGAGGTCTATGGTGCTGTCTTATCCTACCAAGAACATACTCATTTCCCCCCAGCTGAGTTGAAGTCTTCTCCACCCACCCTTTGGGCATGCTGTGCTCTGGATATAGTCTATGTAGACTTGAGTAAGGCATTTGATAAAGTAGATCACAGCCTACGTCTTGGTAATATTGGGGTGGATTATCATCTGATGGATTCATAATTGGCTGACCAAGCGCACTCAATGTGTAGTCCTCAATGGAATTACATGTAGTGGGGTAACCCAAAGTTCTGTCTTAGGCCCAGTACTCTTCAGCATCTTCATAAACCATTTAGATAAGGGGACAGAATTTGCAGATGACACCAAGCTGGGGAGAATAATCCACACTTTAAAAGATAGACTCAAGATCCAGAAGAATCTTGACATACTTGAACATTGGATCCTATCTAACAAAATGCAATTCAGTGGTGCAAAAACTAAGGCTTTACACATAGACAAGAAAAACCAAATGCACAGGTACAGAATAGGTGGTACCTGGTTCAACAGTAATAACCGTGAGAGGGATCTAGGAGTCCTTGTGGACAACCACTTAAATGTGAGCCGGCCGTGTGCGGCAGCTGCCAAAAAAGCCTGAAGGTGGCTGGAATCTGGCAAGCCCCATCTTAGTCCAGAGCCTGAGTCACTTCATCACATGGACTCCTTAATACTAGTGATTCAGCTGATATCCTGAATCCTCCCCAAAGCACAAGGCAGTATACAGGCAAGGAGGGAGCCCTTCAGCGTACTTGCCACTTGAGTCTTCAGAATGGCCACTGTGATTGGCCACTTAATCCAACCAAGGTCAGGAACAAATCCTGGCGTGTTTATTTTACCATGATTCTCACAAGGTTTTACCTCCAGAAAAGAGGGTGAAGGACAGGAAGAACTGGAAATATTTT
>NW_015388737.1:95927-113280 GCF_001527695.2 Protobothrops mucrosquamatus
CAACAATGGGACCCAAAGAATTTGCACGGTGGGCATTAGATCTATTTCAGAGGAAGAGAGGATTTTTTTAAAAAAAGATTAGTCATTGCAGAATTTTCAGGAGGACATATTTGGGCGAAGAACTCATTGGCCAATGGCAAAATATTGACACCTCCAGGCCGGCTTCACAGTTCATGTTGAGACAAGGTCTTGGTAATCGTAATTGGTTTAATGAGACAGAGTGGTCTGGTTCACACATGCGGGCATGAACGAACAGCATGCCTTCAGAGAGGGTCTATTTATGAAGATACAATGTATAGTTAGACTTAGCATACTGGCTGGACTCAGTTTAGTCAATGACCTATACATAAGCAAGCCATGGGCCAGGACAATGTGTTTAACCTCTGAGTGTGAAGTGTGAATCCATCACAAGCTGCTCTTCCATTTGTACAATGATTGCTGAAGGAAGGACAAGTGTAGACACACAAAACTACCTGATCAAGACTGCTGTGTCTCTGCTGCCAATCTTTGCCCCATGGCTGGCTGACTGACATAGAATTGGGAGTGGGATCCCAGGCGGGCACCCTACAGTCTGAGGATGCTCATGTACTCCAGAATGTGCATCCCCAAAACATTCGTTGAAAACTGCCACAAAGTCTAGGTCAGTGTTTCTCAATATTGGCAGCATGAAGATGAGTGGATTTCAACTCCCAGAATTCCCCAGCCAGCTTTGCTCTTGGAAGAAAATGTACGTGGGAAAAACTTGGCCACGCTGACCCAAAGAGGAAATCCTCTCTCTCCGTGTCCTTTTGTCCCTTGAGTGACATCTTTACTTCTTCAAACATGCTAATTAAATTCCAGATTTGAAAACTAGCATAATAGTTGACATATTCCTGTTTTCACAAAGGTGCTTTAAAGCAATAAAGAATGCAAAGCTCACCTGACTGCATCCTTATCTTTTTGCACTGTGGTCTCCAGAAATTATTGGCTGCGCAGCACCAACCATCCACAAATTGCATAATCTCTACAAAGTGAGCACGTTCAGAAACATCTCAAGTAGCTAACGTGCACCTTTTACATGGTGGCTATGAAAATTTATATACGATATTATAAAACCAACTGATTTTACAGAGAGACCAATGGAATTTTCCAAGCAGAAGCTGTGAGTCTGCTATTTTTTAGGAAGCAAAGAGGCAGGGAAAGCCCCCCTCTCAGGAAGGGCTAACAGGAAGTTTGGGTGGTCTCCAGTTGGATGGCAAATACAGCTGCTTTTGACAAGATGTCAGGCGGATTGGTGCTTGAAGTTGCATTAATAGAGGGATAGAATCAACCAATCAGAATAGAGCTGGAAGGGACCTTGGAGATCTTCTATCCCCTGCTCAAGCAGGAGACCCTATGCCATTTCAGACAAGGGATTGTCCAGTCTCAAGCAGTCTGGAATTCAGGAGAAATTTGGTAACAGTGAGGACAATTAACCAGTGGAACAGAAGTTGCCCTCAGAAGTTGTGGGTGCATCATCACTGGAGCTTTTTAAGAAGAAACTGGACAGCCACTTGTCTGAAATGGTTCAGGGTCTCCTGCTTGAGCAGGGGGTTGGACTAGAAGACCTCCAAGATCCCTTCCAGCTCTATCCTGATTGATTAACGAATGCATGTGGTGGGAGTTTTTTTGCTTTCTCCTTTCTCATCACAAGGTTAAAACTCGACATTCCCTAAGCAGCCAGGATGATGTCCCCGGGGAAGGGGGCATATAGGCACCTGGGAGACTGTAGCTTCCGCCTACCTTCAGCCATGGAGATTGACTGCGCAACTTTGGGCTGGTCATTCTTGCTCACCAATCCACTTTACAGAATTGCCATAGGAGAGGAAGGAACAGTATATGCATTGATGTAACTCTACGCATGTCTAGGCAAGGCTAAATGCCATGGGAAGCCAGCATGGTGTCACGGTGAAGGTTTTGGGCTGCCCCCAGTAAGGCCCCTGTTCTGGTGTCCTTCTGCCATAGAAAAAGCTCCAGGGAGGATGCCAGGCCAATTCTTCCCCTTTGGCCTCCAAGTCAGGATGGTGGGTGGAGAAGGTGGGAGGTCCACATTCTACACACACACACACACACACACACACACACACACACACACACCAAGTCACAGAATAACCATGGCTGACTGTGCACTATGTAACCAGCCTTGATCTCCTGAATGAAACGTAGGATATAATTCTAATAATTCTAATAAATAAATTGATGGCCAATCTACATTACATGAATCTATGTCTACATGGAGGGAAGGAAGCAGTGGGGTACCACGAGGCTCCGTCTTAGGCCCAGGACTCTTCAATATCTTCATAAATGACTTAGATGTGGGAATAGAAGGGGAACTCATCAAATTTGCAGATGATACTAAGCTGGCGGTAGCCAAAAAAGCCAGTGCAATCCTAAATGGCATTAACAGAGGGACCCCATCAAGATCATGTGTGGTACTAATACCATTCTATAAAGCCTTAGTAAGACGACACCTGGAATATAGGTAGTCCTCGAGTTATGAATGTTCACCTAGCGAATGTTGAAAACTATGACATCCTGCATCAAAAGTACTTACGAGCGGGTCCCAAAGTTACACAGGTTGCAACCCGGGGAGGGCGGGAGGCTGACCTCCAATGTCTGGCCGAAGCTCCTCTTTGCGCTCCGTTGCCTTGTGACCGTTGGAGAGTAGGATTGTTCAGGAGCCCTTCTTGCAATCTGGAAAAGGAGTGAGTGCTTTTGGCAAGCGAGGGGAGCAGGACGGTGGCATGGGGTCTCTCAATGGGTGGGCGGAGGCCTTTGGTGGTTTTGTCCCTGCACTAGCCCCCCCCCATGGCCTTCCCCACCCTGATACACCTGATGTGCACTTAATGACCCGTGCATTCGATTAATGAATGTGTGGGTGAAAGCAGGGAGTGATCACATTCGAGTTACAAGATTCACTCCTATGAATTCTCGGGTTACAAATGTAATTGGCAGGCTCCATTACATTCGTAACTTGAGGACTCCCTGTATTGCATTCAGTTTTGATCACCACACTATAAAAAGGATATTGATACTCTAGAAAGAGTCAGAGAAGAGCAACAAAGATGATCAAGGGACTGGAGGCTAAAACATATGAAGAACGGTTGCAGGAATTGGGTATGTCTAGTCCAGGGGGCAACCTTGGCTCTTTTATGACTTGTGGACTTCAACTCCCAGAATTCCTGAGCCAGCATGGCTCAGCATAGAAACCTCTCCCTTTGCCCTCAGCATGGCTGGCTCAGGAATTCTGGGAGTTGAAGTCCACGAGTCATAAAAGAGCCAAGGTTGCCTACCCCTGGTCTAGTTTAATGAGAAGGATTATGGAAGATATATTAACAGCATTCCAATATTTGAGGGCCTGCCACAAAGAAGAGGGGACAAGCTATTCTCCAAAGCACCAGAAGGCAGGACAAGAAGCAAGAAGCAATGGATGGAAACTAATCAAAGAGAGAAGCAACCAAGAACTAAAGAGAAATTTCCTGACAGCAAGAACAATTAACCAGTGGAACTGCTTGCCTCCAGAAGTTGTGGGTGCTCCATCACTGGAGGCTTTTAAGAAGAGACTGGACTGCCGTCTGCCAGAAATGGTGCAGGGTCTCCTGCTTAAGCAGGGGGTTGAACTTGATGACCTATAAGGTCCCTTCCAGCTCTGTTATTCTAAGATCTAAGGCCCAAGGTTCAGGACAAGCAAACCACTCAAAAGGGATCATCGCTCAAAACGCAATCACTAAATGTCACTAAATGCCAAACTGAATGGCCAGCTTGACCTGGGGACTCCCGGCCCGGCTGACCTTTGAGCAGCCAATCGTCTTTGCCTTGAATGGTGACTCAAATGGAAACATGCATTGCCAAGTGTGTTAAATGAGTTAGGCCTCAACCTGAGATCTGGCAGGTCAAGAGAAAAAGATGTTGGGTAAATCGGGTGGAAGGATGTTTATTGTGAGTCAGGCCAAAGAGGTTGACCAGATTCCTCTCCAGAAATCCCATCCAGCAAAGATGCTGGGGCTGCTTGTTGCAGGAAAGCTACAGAAAATGTTGCACACCAGAGATGGGTCGAGTGTGGTTTGCAGGAGCAGCACACATAAAACGCACAAAGGGGTTCAGTCACACCAATGCAGTTGCCCTCTTGACTTTGTCGGCCTTGTTAGAGACAGCTGCCTTTTGTCAGGGCTGGCTGGGACGCCCTTCCTTCAGCCTGGCCACAGGGCAGATATTGCAAAATCCTCCCAATGCAAAAAGGGTAGAATCAGTAACATAAATTATTTACAAGTTTTATCGGAC
This sequence comes from Protobothrops mucrosquamatus, assembly GCF_001527695.2. Taxonomy (NCBI): domain Eukaryota; kingdom Metazoa; phylum Chordata; class Lepidosauria; order Squamata; family Viperidae; genus Protobothrops; species Protobothrops mucrosquamatus. Next base: position 100,227 of record NW_015388737.1, read on the forward strand.
TTTGGGTCAAACCCGAGTCGTCCTATTCTGGCAGTAATCCCCAATTTCTCCTTACATTCTGCTCACCGATAAGGAGTGTTACACAACTTGCACTCTTGCAAAGTTTTATTATCTAGCATCAAGGTTTCAGCAGGAGATCCCCAGCAAGATTTAAGATGGATTAGGGACAGGCATATTTGCATGGGATGCATTTTCATTATCTTTTTATTTCTGTTTTATTTGCTGACTAAAGGTGGTAGTAAATTACAACAGAAATTTCCTGCCTCTGGATGCAGATCACAGAGATAGCAGCAGCGTGTACCTGTGCCTGTGATCGTATATGCAACGTACAGTATGTGCACCACAACGCCTGTGGGTATATGCATCTCTGTCCTCCATCTACCACCTAGGAGAGGACACCTCCTACATGTGGCACTGCAGAAGCAGCTCTGCACATCTCCTGCACATTCCCTCCCTCCTCTGCTGGTCTTTCCCCAACGGTTAGATAATCTTTGGCGACTGGGAAGCCGGGCTGAGTTGGAGCAGGTTCTCCGCAGGATAGCTATTTCCAGAAGCTGTAAACGCTTCAGCATTCAGTTGCTGCGATCCCCTTCTTGGCAGCGGCCTTTGTGTGTGTGTGGGGGGGGGACACAGAGAGAAAATCCTCCAAGCAGGAGATCCCCTGCAGAGACACCCACGCCCTGCCCCTGAGTGGCTGGGGAGTCCCCGGCTTCAGGGATATTGGGGTGGCTTTCCAAGGAGGGGCAGGGAAAGCCAGCGTCCCACGGAGCTCTTGGCAGCTGCCAGGAGCCTGGCAGGGCTTGAAAGGAGGGACAGAGGAATGCAAAGGCCCAGCAAAAGCTCTCCAGCCCAAGACAAAAGGGAAAGTTTTCACAATGAATTCACGGCAGGCAATCAGGAGGCCAAGCTGGAGCACGTCAAGGGCAACCATGCTTTGCCATGGCAACCCAAACCCCGGGTTTTCTTTCCTTGGCACCACAGAATTCTCTCACCCAGCCCCTTTTTCAGGAATAGACTTGGGGCCGTTCTCATCTTTGGGTGCCCAGCTGATGCTCTGTCACAAGCAGCATTTTGATGCAAGGATTCTCCAAGGAAGGCTGAGGTAGCTGAATGAACAGGGCAGACCACCCCCCCCCAAGACCTGGGATGATTTTGTCTCTGGGGAAATACATATTTTAGGCTCCCCCCCTTCACCAATATTGCCCTTCCCAAACTTGGCAAGTGGGATCCAAGGCTCTTTGGTTGCCATGGACACCTGAGCTCCATTAAGCCGGGGGGGGGTTCAAGTTCTGTCCCCCCCAGGGAAGCAGTGGGGCAAGGAGGCAAATACTGTTTTGCCCCATAAAATATGGAGAAGTGAAGAAAGATTCGGGCATCTTGCTTTCAAATTGGCATTAGCAATAAAGAAATATTTGCAGCTCGGGGTTGAACTGTGGGGTCCTTGGTGCTCTCTGAAGTTGGTCGTTTTCTCGGTGATCCTTACCAATTAGGTAACATCATCAATGCACTAATTAATATCAACAGCACTGAAGATGTTACCTAGTTGGGTAAATGAAACATCTGCAAGAAAACAATCAAGCTCAGAGAGCAGCAAGGATCCCACAAAATGGCAGTTACTTTGCAGCTGGAGAAATCAATCACGGCAGTTTCTATTTCAGCTCCTGGGTCAGCTTCAGCCTGCGTTTTCTTTTTTTTTGGGGGGGGGGGGAATGCCTTTTGCAAGAGAACCCCTGCTATGCATGCAAGAGAGCCCCAGTGCAGCTCCATCGTTGCTCCTAGAGAGGATCTTGGTGGAGCTAGAAGAGCTGCTCTCTGGCACAGCTACAGCTTACTTTTCTAAGTGACAGTTGGACCACTAGACCTCAGGGCCGACTCAATTTCGAGCTGTGCACTCACCACCCACCTGATTTGGAAGTTTTGGGGAATGGGGGGAACCTGAATACTTGACAGTTCCTGAAGCACCGGAAAGAGCACCAGAAGGCAAGACAAGAAACAATGGATTGAAATAAGCAGAAGTTTCCTAATGGTGAGAAGAATCAACCAGTTAAATGGCTTCCCTCCAGAAGTTGCAGGTGCTCCATCACTGGAGGCTTTTAAGAAGAGACTGGACAGCCACTTGTCTGGAATGATATGGTGTCTCCTGCTTGAGCAGGAGGTTGGACTAGAAGACCTCCAAGGTCCCTTCCAAGTCTTATTCTGCTAGCACAGCTTAGTCATTCCCACAAAGAAGCACCTTTGGCAATTTCTTCCCCATTGATGTCTCCAGCCAGGACTTTTCAGTCAAATCACTCTTCCAGGTCATGCCCCAACTGTTGCTAGAACAGGTGTGACCGTGAGCACCATGCCCCTCCCTGAGCAGGTAAGGGCTTCTATCTCATTATAGAGGCCAAGGTTAGAAGGTAAACAACCCAGCAGAAAATATGCAGTATCAACTGTTCCAATAAATGTCTGAAGAATTTGGCAGCTGCTGAACCATCCCAATAAAAATAATTTATCAGCTTCCTAACCCTTCCCAAGTATCTCTTTGAAAGCAAAGGTGAGAACACATCAGGGAGGGACCAAAGGGCAGGGGCAGGACTTCACCTTGCCAAAGGTGAATTCCAGAGACTTTCAGACTCAACGCCAAGCAGCCAAGGATCAGATGCGCAAATGCCTGGGCCAACTGTGGCCACTGCTGACAGCAGCTGAGCCGGGTCACGTACAGAGCTGGAAGCAACTTCTTGACCCGCTGCTGCTCCACTCTGGCCTTTGGTGGCTCTTGACGCCCAGCTAGATCCCCTATTAGCCGTGGACAGACTGTCCTCCTGCAGCAGCAGCTCCTCCACCCCCATGGAAGTGCTGCCCCCTTGCGGCCCATGGGGAACTGCTAATTTAGACCAGGTGAAAGTGCTAGGGAGAAGGTCTACCTACAGAAGCAGCTGCCTGGGACAAGCTTTTCATTGTTCCAATTCAATCCTCTTACCTACTTTGTTTCCCATCAGTTCTCATACAGGCCACTTGCCCTGTTCTGATGCAGGAAACTCCTATTCCCCAAGAAAACACCTGCCTACTGCCTCTCTGCATGAGTCACCGTAGCTCCCAGTCCATCTGGGTTAACTGGAAGAGAACTTGGAAAATGGGAAACAGGTTCTGTTGGTTGAAATCTGAACATCTGAGGAATCAAAGGGCAGCCTTTGGAGCCCTCAAGAGCCACAGAGGTTGGCCGGCAGGGCACACACACACACACACAGTCACAACACCCCTCTCTATCACTCCTTTGCACTTACCCTGCTTCCAGACCCACTGCAGGTTGCTGGTTACCTGTCACTTAATCCTTAGAAAATTGAGAATTCCTGGGCTCCACAGGCTGCAGCAGGTGATCCCCATGTTTAGACTGTCAGAGGGCCACCATTCCCAGGAAGCACACTGGGGAGGCTGCCTGGTATGTCTACCATCTCGGCCTACCTTGCATGAAGGAAGTACTTAAGAATGGAGGAGTCATCAAGAGAGGAAAAACGGTCACATGTTTTCTGATTCTTATAAATAAAGGGGAATACAAAACTAGGTGGGACACGGAGTCCAGGTGTCAATGGAAACATTTGCAACAGGTTGATGCTTACAGGTCTCAGGTTAGGAATCAGGGGCTCTGGTGTCTGACAGAAGAGCCCCCCAAACTGTGCGCCAACTGGCAGAAGGAAGCCTTTAGGGTGAACCTGGTTAGGGTCTTGAGTGCCAGTTAGCTTGTGGTTAGCCCCTTTAGGGGGCCACTAGACAGGGGAGGAAGGCACTCTGGGAAGAGAGCGCTTGTTTAAACAATCTCTCTGAAGACAGGAAGAAGAAAATGGGTCAGGTGATCAAAGGACAAAGTCAGGGAGGAAAATTCTGGGGAGGGGGGGATTCTGCTTCCAGCAGGGGAGGGGAATTCCTTTAGGTTGAACCAAGGGAAGTAATTCCTTTCCTGGAGAGGGAGAAAACGTCCGTGTGGTAGTGCCGTCTGGCACTTTGGGCCTGCTGCATTGGGGCACCCAGAGTCTTGTTCAATCAAATGATTATTTGAGTTATCAAAAAAAGGCATGAAACGGCTTTACAAAACTGCACCATTTATTAACCCTCTCAGGGTCGGGAGTGTGTCTCAGTACAGCCACCACAAGCTGCAGCTCAGAGCCAGCAGGATTTCCCCCTCAATGAGAGGGAGAGCTTCCCAGACTGAAGCCAGTTCTCTTCTGAGGAAAAAGAAGAAAGCGGAGTCCTACGGAAGACACCGAGAAACTCAAGGCAGAAGAGGGTGGAACATTATTTCAGAAAGGAAGAACAACGCGAGACGCCAGGGAGGAGGAGAAGGAGGAGGAGGAGGAGGAGGAGGAGGAGGAGGAGGAGGGCCTCTAAGGATTGCTGACAGCCAACGGGGGCCCCTTCCCTGCCCCAGTTGAAATCCTCATCAGCCCAGTTCTGAGGCAGCCAGCAAGTCAAGGAGAGGGAAAGAGCATCACTTGTACATCCAGAGGAAATCTGAATCCCTTTCCCTTCATGGTATTTTTTTTTTAGAAGAATCTCTACAAAAGAGAGAGAGAGAGAGAGACTCGCTTGTTTTTCAGCTGCTCACAAAAAGAGTAATTTATTCAAAAGGTTGCCACGTGCCACGAGTGGGGGAGAGGAGAGGGCTTGCCAGGGCTCCAAGGCTCATGTTCACCTGCGGGCATCTTCCTGGGAACAGGGGGGGCAGCGGATGCATGCAGAGGCCCACCAGGAGGGGGCAGCAGATTCACCTGGAGCTCCACTGGAGCAAATGCGTCACAGAGTAATGTCTGCAAGGCCTGTAGAAAGACAGGGGAGAATTTGGGGCTTTCACAGTTTTTTAAACAGAAAAATCTGTTTCCCAAAACCCATCAAGAAGCAAAGTAACAGAAAAGTGTCTGTAATCTGGGTGAACTTTTTTGGCCCTCAGGTTCCCCTAGAAGCCCATCAAACTCTCGCAGAACCTCCCGGTTCCTCCCAATGCAATCCGAAAACCCTCATGTAAGCAGGACACTTGCAGGGACCACCACGGTGGGCTGACCTTAGAAGGCAGCTTTTGCAAGGAGACTCACAGGTAGATGCTGGGTCTGAGAGGAAACGGCTGAGATTGTCCACTGGGCTCTGGACAGCCGCTCCTCGTGAGCAGACCGCCCTTTTAAAGGTTGGCTTACGAGTGGAGTGGCTGGGAGCTGGGGCTACATCAGGCTCACACTTGCAGATCCTGATATCTTAATCACCCCATTGCATTATTTTATTTTTTGTGTATTGGAGCTATTTGACCAGCAAGGTGTTACTGTATTCATTGGATAAGTTTCTGTGTCCTTAAAAGAGATGGTATAAATTTGATTTTAAATGTTTTAAAAATATGATTTTAGGACTATGAAGCAAAAGGATGCTTAGTATATGGATTTTGAAAAGTTAACGACGGATTAAGAGGTCAGAGGGATTTGGAATTATAGCTTTGAATTATTTAGAAGATATTTTTTCAAGGTGAATGGAGATTGCTTTTTTTTTAATGTTAAGGAGACCTTGAAAACTGGGCACTGGAGCCAGAGGGTAAAGAAAACAGAGTTGAAATCCTTAGTGCAAACTACGGAATACCTTAGTATAAATTTTTGAATAGTGCAAGCTTTTGGACAAAATGGATGGAATACACGATGAAATTGATAGAGCACGTCCTTATGAAGTTGTAAGACAGGAATGAGCTGCAATGGATGGCAATGAAATTAAATTGAAGGGGGATTTAAATGTAATACAAATGAATATGATAGATGACTTATTCCCTAAAGGAGATGAATAGATATTAAACCAGGAAGCTGATTTAGTTAAATTTTTTCTTCTGGATATACAAAAGAGCTCTGCTAAAATTTGGAAGGGCTTTTTTTGACAACAAAAGGATAAATTTTACTTGTTGATACAAAAGAAATCTGTTCTGAAGAATTATTGCTTTGAAACAGATGATCACAAATTACCTCTGGGCCTCTTTTGGAATGGTTTAAAGGTTTTTTTAAAGTATTTAAATAAGGTTTGTAAGATTGGCTTGTTCAACCAGAGTTAAAAGAAGTAGTTATATTTGCCTTTATTGGACTTTTGCTGACAAAACATTGACATGCCATTTTACTTTGTTTTCTTTACCTAAGGGATGAGTTATGGGATGAAGAGAGATTATTTTGAGACAGTCACAGCTAATAAAATTACTTTTACCTGCTGAGATGAAGGGGAAAGCTGCTTCTTTTTTTATGTCTCTCTTTTCCCTTTTCTTTTATTTTTCTATATATTTAATAGTTATATTGATTTTTTTTCTTTTCATTTATAACTCTTAATAAACATTTGGAAAAAATCTTGACTCTAAGCCAAGACACATGTGGACCAACTGCCTCCAGGCAGAGCAACAAGCAACAAGTGTGTTTTCCCAAACGGTCCAGCCATGTACGAGTCCTTTGAGCTCTGAAGCAAGAGACGAGAGAGAGGAACATACCTAAATTCTGGGAATCCTTGATAGCCCAGCACAGGCTGTAATGTTGCATGAGCTGCTCAAATGGTTCCTTCTCATCCAGGAACTCAAGTGCCTCTATCCTGGAAGGAAGGAGGATGACAAGACAGGTGATAGCAGACACAAGCTGTACTTAAGAGAGGAAGGAGCTACCAGGATGGACTAGAGCCAGGGTCAAATTCCTAGCTAGGTCCAGAGCTCACAGGGCAGCTTTGAGCCAGGCTTCCTGACACATATCAGCCCAACCAAAATTCAAGACTCTGATGGGAGTCAGAAGTTTCAGGACTTCTAGGGGGGCCAGTCCAAGGAGCCCAACAGAGGAGCCTGGTGGTTTCTCTGAACTGCTGTATCACAATCTGTGAGTTGGCGAGCCGTATTAATAGAACAGGTAACCAAAAATTGTGAAATTTGGTTTCCACTCAAAACCTATTCTTAAGTTTTATACTACAGTATCTTATTCCATCACAGTTTTTGAATGACAACTAAGAATGGGTAATTGACATGCCCTCTGTGAGGGCCACAGAGTACCATTAAACCAACATAGCCAAAGTTTTGCTCAATAAAGCCCAGCCTGTGTTAAGACATTTTAAATTGGGGTTCAAAGGAAGCCCTTAAGACACCCCCCCCCCAACATTGCTGTATTTACCAAAAACCTGGGTCAAAGTTTTATACTAGTTTTGTTCCTTTTTCTACCAGCATTTTCAGGTTTCAGTTCCTCGCCAAAGTGGGTAGCTGACATGATTGTGTGTTATGCTACAGAGCACCCCAAAATCAGTTTGGCCCCATTGATCATTTTTGTTATTTTAAAATATCAAGCTTGCACGGTATACAGGGTTTTAGCTATAAAAGCTCACTATAAAAAACTGGCATGTGATCAGACTGAAAGTCATTAAAATGTATTTCAACAGCTTGAGACCGATTTAATTAAAATACAGTATTTTCAGTTATACTATATTAAGTGTAAACTTAATTAACTGATTACAAAGTAATGCAGTTCAATTTATAAAACCACCGTTATCCTTTTCCTCTTTTATATTAGGTGGGCACAAAGTAGCTTTTCAGATGCTTACCTTTTTAAGCATTGTACTACTGCCGTGGGCCCACAAAAGTGTTCCAGCAGAGTCAGCAGCAACTTCTTAAAACCACGCTTTCACTTTTCTGTGCTTTTAATTCCACAAGGCTATTTGTTTTGAGGCTGACAGAGACTTCCCAATCTCAGGGGTATTCCATCAGCTTCTGCCAAGTCTCACAGTTACGGTGAGACCAAGGAAAAGCCCTGGGACCATGAGACACGCCTGGAACTGACAATCTCACATATATAGCAAATCCTTTTAAAAATCTAGCAGGGCAATTTTCTGATCTGAGCCTATATGGAGTAAACCAAACATAACTTTGCAAACTCTTATGTTATAAAACTTTAAATGTGGATGAATCTAAGTTATTTGTAAAGAAGCTTGCATCATAGTATCATCATACAAAGAACATGAATTGTCTGTTAAATAGAACATAATTATGTACCTCTGTTCTGTTCTATTTAACAGACATTTGTGAATAGCAGACATCTCTGCAAATTATCCTGTTAAAACGTGTTTTCATTGTTCCTTTCTACACCAAAGGGCCAATATTTATTCATTGATAACATAATTGTAATCCCAATGTCAGATATGCAACCAAAAGGCCTTAAGAGCCAAATTTCTCCAAATAGAGCAATTGCTGTCTTTCTCCCTGACAATAAGACTAAAATTTATTTCCAGATCATGCAGTATTCATTTTTCCAACATTTCCTATTAATGTAAGAAGCATCAGTAAGAAGTATTAGTGTCAAGTCCAATATATACAGTATGACTTAGCTATATCCTGTCCATTATCATCCTTTTATCAAAATGTGCTTTACAACTCACTCGCTCTCTTATCTAAGAAACCCATCCAATGTTTTCAGTCCATTAAGAAAAATACAAATTCTGGGTTCTCCGAGTATCAGTTACCCACTTTTAGAGGAGGGAAGAGATAGAAAACCTGGGCTTGATGGAACAAACTGCAAAAAACTTTGGCAAAGGTTTTGGTTGTGGATGTGCAAACTCACCAATTCAGGAACAGAACGTTCCGTTGAACCCTGGAATGTTCCGTTCCCCCTCCAGACTTTGTCGTTCCGGGGGCAGTTTCCTGAAGTTATCAGTGAGTACTGCACATTCCTAGTTTGGGGTGAATATAACAATGTTGAGTTTTTAGATGCTGCATCTGAATCCTGATTTGACATTTTGGTACCTCTTAAACACTAGGACAACCAATTAAGGCTTACTGGAACAAAAAGTATAAAACTATTATTACACTTTGGTGCCAGCTGAGGCCATATTGGTTCTCAGGTGGTCTGCAGTTTTTGTACTCACTTTTAGGTGGGTGGCAAAACCTTGGCTTGCTGGAGCAAAATGCTACAAAACCAAAGAGTATTTCAGGATTAATTTCCACTTCACAACTCTTTGCTTATATGTAGGATACTTCAGGGCTTAGCCTGTCCTGCTTTTTAACATCTACTGTACATGGATCCACTGAGATGTTTCATCCAAGATCAAAGAATCAGCAGCATTCAGAAGAATTGGACATGCATTCTGGAGACACCCCTTGACCCATTTGTTCTCTCTGGAGACCCAGCTGAGCTCAACAGGCAGGAATGCTTTTGCTGACTGGGTTCGACACACCAATCAACCTCACCTGGCAAAAGCACACTGGTTAAGACAGGGGTCTTCAAACTTGGCCCTTTTATGACTTGTGGATTTCAACTCCCAGAATTCCTCAGCCAGAATTCCTCAGCCTGGGTTAAGACAACACTGCAGGATTCTTGTTTCCCTGTATTCTAGGTTTGGCAGTTTTAGGAAAGGGTGTTAGGTAATTTAAAAATACATCAATTTTGTAACGAATGCATCATAATTTACATGGAAGTAAATTATCTATTCAGTTCCAAATTCAGTTTCAGATGACAACCCCTGCTTTGGAACAAGGCTAGTTCAAGTACTGCAATCCCTCATTCAGTCTTATCTTGGGCCTGCAGATCAGCATCAGGCGCCTCACTCTGTGGGCTGTCCTTTCGCATGTTCAGGCTGGGAGGGCTTAAAGTCAGAGCACCTCCAACTATCTCCACCAGGCATGTGGCTGATTCAGGGCTATCTGCCATCTGTTTCTATTGCAAGCAAACATGTCAGGGGTTACCATAACATGCACTGTAGCTATCTAGTTTTGCATATAAACTATCTATTATACTGTAACTTTAAAACTGTATTATCATTATTACCATTATCAATCTGTGGTCTTGTCATCATTATCACCTCGGCTCAAACCATAGTCAGAGGAAGGCCTGTTCACTGAAGGTCACGCACAATAGCTTACTGTGCTGCTTCAGTTGCAGGTTAGCAGATATGTATTTTTTTTAAAATTTTCCAATCTAGGGCTGAGAGAGAGGGACTAGCCCGGAGTCCCCCAGGGAATTTTCTGCAGGGAATTTCCATGGCTGAGGAAAGACTAGGCCTCCCTCTTCCTAGTCCAGCACCTTCACCACTAACTATCCATTACCGAGTATTCTTGTCTTCTCTTCCCCCCCCCAAAAAAAACCCCAGTGAGGTGGGTTGGGCTGATAGTCACTGGCACAAAGCCACCTACCCAGCTGGCTTTCATGCTTAAGGCAGGATTAGAACTCACCGTCTCCTCGCTTCTAGGCCAGCACCTTCACCACTACTCCAAACTAGCTTTCGCATGCTTTATGTGAACAGATATACAAACATGCACACGCGTGTCTGTTCTCTCCTTCTCTCTCTCTGAATAAAAACAGCACAATGAGGAGCTTACCTTTTGATCTCATCTGGTGGCAAACTCTGATAGACCTTCAGCATATCTAGACCATTTACTGTTTCCCAGCCATGTTGCAGGAATCGTTCCTTCTGCGAATGAAAAGCAGTACAAAAATCTGTTAGGGGCAAATTTTCCAGGACTCAAAAAAGAAGATAAATCACTCAAAAAGTTACCTCACATTCAGCTTAATATTGTAGTTGGGCAAAATACTAGAACAGACTGCCAAGCAGTGGGTCTGAACAGGATGTTACCACGCAAAGAGTTAGCAGTCTGAAGGATCTAAGAAGGTTTAGCCTTGAAAATTCCTTTTCAATTTTCAAAAAAATCTTTTTTTTAACCTTTAAACTTCTGAAAGGATGTCACAAAGAAAACAATCAAGACCTGCTCTCGATCTTTCTCAATAATGAATACATAATGGATAAAATAATGGATAAAACTTCCAGGAAAGTAAAACCTGGTTGAACATCATGAAAAATCTTCTCACAGAAGGAAGAGTTCAACAAGAAGTAGCATTTAAGGAAGTGCTGAAATGGCACCTCTCAGGGATACGGTCAGTTTAGATTCCTGCTCTCCCTCTTTGCAGGGAGTTAGACTCAGTGGTTTAAATGGCCCTGACCAACTCTATAGTTCTAAAGACAAAAACAGTGCAGCTCTCGGACTAAGAAGGCCACAAGGCCAGTCAGCTGGATTTTGTATAATATCAGCATGAGCAATCCCCTTTCCTCAAGTGTGGCACTTCTCCAAAACAAGGCCTATTACGGCAAGGGCCCCCAACCTTTTGGGCGTCAGGGACTGGTTCTCTGGGCTGGGAGGGGCATGGTTTTGTGTGCTGCCTGGATCCTGTGCATGCACGGATGGGGCTTCCCTCGCTTGTGCAGCCCGGTTTCTGGCAGGCCATGGACCGACCCAGGGGTTGGGGACTCCTGTGTTATGGGATGGAGCATGCAGGGCAAAGTACTCGGTGAAGTTGGGACCTGAATGCAGGCATTAGAGTTTGGGCAAAGCCCTCTTCTTTTATTGGAAGTTTACCAAGCTGAGTCCCATTGTCCAGGAAATCTGACCTGGGACTCCAGAGATCTGCAAGCATCTGCACCAACCAGCTCACACTGCTTGCTCTGCAAGTTGTCAATCATGATCTGTCCAAAGCGGTCCGCCATATTCACCTGGAAAGGACACAAGAACGGTACTTGCTGTCTCTCCATTTAGAGCACAAATGCACAAATGAGCATCTACCCTGTTTCCCCGAATATAAGACCTACCCAGAAAATAAGCCTTAGCCTGGTTTTTTGGCTTGCGCCTAACATAAGCCCTACCCCCAAAATAAGCCCTACTTAAGAGCCGCCCACTCCATCCCACCATCTGGTTGCTCATGGTTGCAATGGGGCAGGAGAGCACGCATCACACCGGTGCCATGGCCACGAGGTGAGGCAAGGCAGGTGGGGGGTGAAGCTGCCCCATGCATCCTGCCCCGCTTACCTCAGGGCTCCCGCAGCCAGGCCACTTCCCACTTGGCAACCTACCTGCCCGTCCAACGACCCGGCTGCCCACCCGCCTCTTCTCTTTCACTCCTCTCCCAAGCCGAAAGAGCCCCCCTCTCAGTCTCCAGAGCTGCCACCATTGAAACCATACAATACAGGCGGCAAACGGGGAGCAGGCAGTGCAACGAAACACAACGCAGTGATACAGGACCCAAGTGGCAGGGAAGGCAGCTGCAGGTGATTTGCAGGGGGGGGGCAGGGTCAGCAGGGACAGAAGAAAGCCCCTCCAGCGGTGGACGTGGCTGATGCGCAGTGGCAGCCGAGGCCTTTCGCCACCACTCCCCCTGGCTCCAAAATGGCAGAGGGGGGCCAGCTAAAGCAGCCGAGCCTCCCCTGCCCATGCTCCACAGCATGGCAGTCCGGCTCGGGAGCGGAGTGAAAGGGAAGAGGCGGGGGGGCAGCCGGGTCATCGAACAGGCGGGGGAGAGGTCACCAAGCAGGGAGCGGCCTGCCTGCGGGGGCCCTGAGGTAAGTCGGTGTGGGGCATGTGGGGCAGCTCCACCCCCCCTCCTGCCTCGCCTCACCTGGTGGCAGTGGCACCGATGCAACGTGCGCTCTCCTGCCCCGTTGCGACCACAAGCAACCAGATGGTGGGATGGAGTGGGCAGACGGCCGCAAAGTCAGACATCCCCCAAAAATAAGCCCTAAAGGGTCTTTTGGTCAAAAATATATATAAGACCCGGTCTTATTTTTGGGGAAACACATTAAGAGACTCTACCTGCTTCACCAACAATCTGGAAAACTGTTGGGCTTTGGGATTCACTTCTCTGAAATTCAATAGAATGCCTCAAGCTTTTCAGGTTTCAGTGTAAACCCAAAAAGGCATTACAGAGCCGACTTGCTAAATTGAAGACAACTCTTAAAAGAGCAGCAGTTTTCAGCTCCATGTGGAACCCTGGAACTCCTGGCTGCTCCAGCAAGTGGTAGAAAGATGCAGTCTTCATACGACATTCAAGGTGTCCATAATCCTGCTACACATGTATCTTTTTAATCTCTGCCCAGAACCTCCCTTTCATTCTTAGATGCACTCCTAGAAACCAGATTCTCACAACTCCCAGCTGGAAATAGCAAATGCACTGGGCACTCCGATAGCAGGTATCGAACTAGTAGTGACAGTTCTCCTAGACTTGTGATTTAAAGCAACAGCAATATGCAACGAGGGCCTTTGCACCAGAGCTTCCTGCTAGGT
>NW_015388737.1:113598-115876 GCF_001527695.2 Protobothrops mucrosquamatus
GAGTGAAAAAGATAATTTCTTCCCATTCCAGAACACACAGCAGTGGGATCCCAATACTTGGAGGAAATCACCATTCTCAATACTTAAATCAGTACTTACTACCTGACAGTGCACAACTGCTGGATGCTATACAGATTTAAAAAATAAAATAACATAATGCTCACAGAGCAACTCAGTACGATCCCAAATAATTGTCACCACGCTCTGACTTGCAAAGGGGTCAGTCTAATAACACTGAAAATTGGAAACATTTTCTATGTTGAAAACCAACAATTTTAGGGTTTGTTACACTGGATCACTATAAACAGCGTTTTCATTTCCAACAGTAACTGGCTTCATACCCAAAATTCCAGTATCAAATCTGTCATCTGCATTTTTTCCTAATCTCTTTTTTTATAAAGATGCAGCTTGCACCATTGTTAAAATGCCAGCATGTTAAGACTCCATGGATTAATATTTAATAAAAAGTAAGATTGTTTCCAGTGCTTTGTCTTTGAGTTCAACCACCTCTGACTCAGAAGCTCTTCTCAATAAATAATTAACCCAGTTTGAGAAGATCTCTGCTCTTGTACTGTAGGAAGCCATGCAGAAATAGCAAAACTCAAACACAGGCAAGAATAATGTCCTCTTGGGGGAACGGGTTTATAACCTCACCAAGCCCTAACCCTGAAGTAGCCATGCCCCCAAAGCAGGGCCTTTCTCTCCCTTTCCCATGATCTATTTCATACTTGGTTTGGGCGCTGAAATGGGCAGCGGAGGAGTCCCGACTTACCTGCTCATAGTTGATAAACATGGCAGACTGAAACGTGGTTGCCACCCACTTGATGAGGCAACCTGAATGCTCAGTGGTCAAGTAGATCAGCACACATTCCGTCATCAGGAGCGTTGGCAAACTTTCAAACAGAGAAAGAAGAAAGGGCAAGGGGTTGAAAGAATTCAGGGTTTCTCCCCCATCTTTGATTCTAGGTACTGCAAGAAGTCCTGAAAAGATTGTCCTTTACACATTTATTTGAATTAGCCACCACCTGACTCTGGGCAGTGTGCCATAAAGCCAAGAACATAAAGGCAGAATGATAAATGTAAAAGAATAAAAGAGAAACAAAAACCGAGGGCGACTCAGGGTAACTACACCCACACACCCTGGCTTTTCTCCTGGGTCCCCAACCACCCGAGCCAGGCCCGGGAGAAAAGCCATCAGGGTAGAAGCCACCCAGAGATTCCAGTCCCCATCTTACTCTGGATCCATGTGGCATTTCTTCAGTTGTTCTTCTAGTCTGGGCAAGTCTCGAAGATCACCTCCAACAATGGCATATCGGCTGGTATCCAGACAGTGGGCATCTGCAGAGGAATCAGCAGGGAGAGCCATTTTTAAATGCTCCCCAACTGAGGGCAATGACAGCCATGTCCAAAAAAACATGTAAGGAACCTTGAAGGTCTTGGGATTTCTGCCTCCGAGGCTCTTTTTCTTCCATCTGGGGGAGGGGGGGAGAAGAGAGGTTGGCAAACCCTTTTAACAGCTAATTCCTTCCAAAGGACTGCCTGAGGAGCAGCCTCAAATGCCCACATTTTTCACTGAAGGAAAACTCCAAAGCCAGTCACAGATCCTCTGATACCTGAGAAAAGTTGGAGGTTTGCTAAAAAAATGTGACAATATAAAGCTGTTTTTAAAAACTACAGTACCAGTGCTGATAACAAGCCACTTGATGGGGGGCTGGGGCGGGGAACCCACAGATCAGTCTTAACGTGAAGCAGTCAGATAGCACCTACCTTGGCAGCAAAAAAGAAAGGCCGAGGCCCCTGTCATCAAGCAGGAAGCATCTTCCAAACCCATGATGGGCATGCTCCTGCATGATTTCAGGTAAGAGAAGCCTAGCTCAGATCCTACATCCTTTCCTCAGCTGCAGGTACAAGCAGAACCTGCTGATTTTGTGGAAAAGGAGGGACCTGGGGGCACTGAGCCCTGAAAGCCAAAGTCCTGTGGGAGGACTTGAAAACAGAGGATTTCCGAGGGGTTTTGATCCCAGCCCTAATCTTGGTTAGACCCTGGAAAAGAAGAAACTCCCCAGTAGAAATTCACCCGTATCACTAGCTCCAGTCACGATGGGAGGCACTCCAGTGATGCCACTGCAGGGGATGAGCAAACATGTCAGCTCAGATCAAAATCATGTCTTTCAAAACAACCCAACTGACTGGATCCTAAAACTAACAAAGGTCTAAGGGAGAGGCTAGTTCAGAATTTTACAAATGGAATCCATAGAAGCTTTTTTTTTTTTTTTTT
>NW_015388737.1:117744-149721 GCF_001527695.2 Protobothrops mucrosquamatus
CTCTGTTCGCTAACCAGACATTGCTTAACTTGGCTTGAACCTATCAGGATTCTCTGACACTTAAGCTAGATAATTAGTTTACAGATATTATTAGAAAGTAAAATTATTTTCATGCTTGATTTTTGATTTTTACATTTTAAGAGGTCTGAATTATAATATAGTTTTAATAATGTTTACGTTTTCTAGATATATTTCTGATTATTACAGCAATACTTGATCTGTGCTAATTCTTAAACCCAATAAAATATGAAAGTATTTTTATAGATATAATTTTTTGACTTATCGCATTTATAAGCTAAGGCTATCCTATTTAGACATCTTACAGTAATCAGGATATGCATGTAGGACATTATTATAAACTGCTGCATAATTATTTGTCGTCATTTTTGCATGTCTTTGTTTTTTTATTGCCTTCTCTGGCAGCATGGTGCAAAGAATTAGAATTATCTCCTTTGTGTGAGAAAGGCAGATTTCCTGTTACTTGTTTTGCTAACTGATTATGTTTGCTTTTAACTATGTGAGAACTTGCTCTCATAATTATTTGATTGAAGGAAAAATTCCTGCTTTATTTAAAGCAATCTTCTGCAAAGTAATCATAGCAGCTTTAAAGAAAATCATTATGAAATTATACTTGAAGTTCACCTTCCTATTTTCAGATTAACTCAAAAAGAAAAAAAAAACCCTAACCACTTCAACTTTAGGTGACAGCATCTACAAGTCCAGGGGTAGGCAACCTTGGCTTTTTTATAACTCGTGGACTTCAACTCCCAGAATTCCTGAGCCAGCATGGCTTAGCTTGGAAACCTCTCCCTGTCCCCTCAGCATGGCTGGCTCAGGAATTCTGGGAGTTGAAGTCCACGAGTCATAAAAGAGCCAAGGTTGCCTACCCCTGTACAAGTCTATGAACTATCACCTGTCCAATATACTGACAAAAAGAATAGCACCCTTTCTTGCGTTTTGACAAAACTGCAACTACTATGCAGAGTTCTTGCTCTAGAGCAAACATGTCAAACTGTGACGTGATGTCGCGTGACGTATCTGGACTGTTTTGCCATTGCCGGCAATGGGGTGGGTGTGGCTTCCACATGACACCCCTGCTTTAGAGCAAACAGGAGATGTGAAAAGACAGAAATGTACAAAAGCTCCATCAAACATTCATAATAGTACAGTCACATTTAATCAGGCAACACTCTAAAAGTGCAATTTGTAGAATAGCAGATAAGAGTTTACATATACTCCTTGTGTTACATATTTTCACAATAAAGCAAAGTAATTAAAATGTGACTATTTCAGTATCACTTCTCGTCATTTTGCTCTAAAATTCTTCTTCAAAGACAAAGGCATTCATTCAGTTGTTCAAACATAATACAGATTCCAGCACTTACTTGATGTAATGAATTTTTCTTGAGACTATAGATGGAAAATCAACTTCAAAGTATTTCAAAGGAAGAAGATTCTCATCCTGAAAAGGGAGGAAAACAGATAAGTTCCAATATTTTCACTGAGGGCAAAAGAAACATCCCATAACTTTGCTTTAAGTTTCGACTTTTGTGACTGCTAGGCTAGGATTCTGGAGTCACAGTTAGACATGTCTTTCTTCTGCTCATACTATATTCCTAAACCTAATCCCCCACCTATACTAAGCAAAAAACTGGAAAAAAGATGGAAGCAATGACCCAACCCCCAATAATTTGCTTGAGAGATGGTTAGATGGACTGATTTATCCTCTTCCTGGCAATTCTATTCAAGATCATTGATTTACTAGTAAGAGAAAAAGTAGACAGACTTAAAGGAGCGGAGTTTTTTACTATCATATGCACTCTGTAGATCATGAAATGCTCAGCCATGTCCAAGCGTAGTGGCTGCAAGTTATTTTCTAGAAACCATTTTCATTGATACACACCAACAAAATGCTTTGTAAGTTACAGAGTGTCCTATGAATTAGAACAAATAGCTGAATTCTCTGGAATATAAACCACACTTACATTGTTTTGCTGTAAGATAGAAATCTGGTATCCTTAAGATATTTTGGACGGCAAGCCCCATAATCCTTTGACTTCAACTATATTGGATGGAGTTGATGACAGTTGACATCCAAACTATCTACAGGATACCAGTTTGCCTAACTTCATTATATAATCAACAAAGGTGGAAAAAACCAAAATCTTTAAGAAATTATAATTAGAGATCACACTTGAGGTAATATTATAAGTTATTTCACCTTTAATTTCCAAAACAGAGTATCCATGCCAGCACCAAGATTTATAATTTGGCAATTGCATTTTGTCTTTTCTAAGAAAGCCTTAAGTAAACGACCAACTCCCTGGACCCGTGCATAATACCCTTAGGGGGAAAAAAAACAATTAGTGGACAAATTTTAGCTTTGAAAACATTTGAAAATAATTTTGCTAGTTAGCTCCCATCCACCACCCACCTCTTCTGTTCTTCCTTTTGCCATATGTTCATGAAGCAAAACAAATTGCCCCACACATATTTGTTTATAACCTACCACGGCTGATTTCAGGTGCCTTCCTTTCTTTTGGATGGCTTACAAAATATTCAATGTAAGGGTCATTCCAGTAACCAACACTTACAGCATATCTGACCACAGAAAGAAAAACAGTGTTTTAACAAATTCCTATTCCATTCAAAACAAAATTCTACCCTATATGAGTATCAGTCTAAATTAGAAAAGTAGATCTTATCCACATTAAATAAATTAGGCTAATTCATACTATGATTCCATGTTTAAAAGATGGCAAAGAGCCTCTTCAAAATATTTATGAATATTTTCAGAAGCAGCTGCTGGTCTGAACAGGCAGGTAGGAGTGGAAAACTGTGGACTATCAATTCTAGAAGAAAACCACTGGATGAAAAACCAATTTTGTACATATCTGGATGCAAGGAGAGCTAGCACAATAGGATTAGGTAAAATACACGTTCATGGCAGAAATCAATTATTAAAGCATCCCCCTATAAATATGTACCCAGCCTCTGTTTAAAAACATTAAGTGGGGTGCCCCAAAACATGGCACAATACTTGAGGCTATAAGTGCTACTAATCAAGGATAGAATGATTACTTTGTGGAACTATGATTTGGAACATACAAAAATCCCTTAACTGATGCTGGCTGAAAGTACTCTTCTCAATTTGGCAACCAATTCATGCTGTTTATTTATAACCAACTTGTGATCATCTACAATCCTAGTGCCCCCAATACAAATAATAATAAAAGCTCTTCTAGATGGCTGGAGAAAAAGTAAAGACCCTGCGGTCCAAATCTCCCTCCAGCCCTTAAGCTGGAGTTCGCTCTTCTCAAGCTGGGGACGGGAAGGGCCAAAGCACCCTGAGCATCCCTTGGAGGAAAGGCAGGCTTGTAAATGAAAGGGAGCAACCCAGTAAGTAAGCTACAGGCGTCCCGGGGCTCCTGCTGCAGTTTCTTGTTCATTCGGCCCACTCGACAAGCGGCTGTTTTGCAGCTGGCACTTCCCAGGTGTCCGGGAACAGGGCGACGGGCGCAGGTGTCGCCTCAAATCGGGGCCTCCTTCAACCGCAACTGATCGAGCTCCCAGAAGGCGCTAAGCGGGATTCTAACCCCCGTGGCTGGAGCCTCGGGCCTACAATCTCCTCGGGCTCCGTGGGCTACTCTCAGGGGGGCTCTGGGACCCCGCCCCCCGGCTAGCCTTTCTTCCTGAGATTTCCTAGTGGTCTTCCATCCCGGCCCGTTCGGTGCCCCAGACTCGGCTAGGCGCCACGATCGCTTCCCCGATTCAGCGGGCCGCGCCAGGCCAGAGAGCCCCCCCCCGAAAGCCCCGCCCGCGCCCTCCCCGCGCCGCTCCTTCACCGCTTGCAATGGGAGGCGACGTCGCAGGTGTTCCGCACGGCCTCGTCGAAGACGTCGGTGCCCAGCAGGTCTCGGGAGGGGCCAGCCATGGCCGGCGCGGGTGCTCAGCGGAGAGGCGCGGGAGAGGAGCGCGGGCCGCCCATGCCGGGCCGAGGCCGCCGAGCTCCCCTCAGAGCGCGACGTCGCCGGCACCGGCCAGCAACGCGCTCCCCCATTGGCCGGGCCAGGAAGCGTTCTCCCCGCCCCTTTCTCTTCCTATTGGCGACGCTATTGCCGACACCCAATCAAAGGCGATACGCGCCTTATTGCGTGTGGTGAGAAAAGCAAAGTACGCCGGGAATTGTAGTCCTTCGCTGAAAGGGGAGGTATTGTCCGCTAGAAGGCGGAAAGAGCCCCTCGGCATCATGGGAATTGCAGTCTTACTCGCGAGACTATCGAGAAAGGGACCCAACGCTCCGTGTATGTGGGGATCCGCGTGTTGCTCGTTTCCCACGATCGGCTGGCCGGCAAAAGAGCCCCGGCCCTGGGGAGTCCCCCATTTGCGTCATCCAGTCACATTTATATACTGTAGTGTATATAATATTATGTTGGTGTTTCTCAACCTGAACAACTTTAAGATGTATAGACTTCAACTTCCAGAATTCCCCAACCAGCTTGTGAGTTAAAATCCACACATTTTAAGGTTACTCGCATTAAGAAACACCATATTACAGTATAATATATACATGAAGTTTCGCAAATCCCCTCCCACCCTGCTGAACAAAACTTTTTTTAAAGGCTTTTCAAAATAACAGGGTCGCAGTTGGGCTGACCCACAGGGCAGGTGGGGGCATGTAACTGGGATACTGGAAAACAATTAGAGGGTTCAATGATCCCTCAAGACTGCCAATTCTGTGCTTGGAAGACTGGCAGGAGGAGAGTGCTGTCTAATGGGACAAATATATTGTTGGTGGGGGGAAGCATCACCACTCCACCTGGGAATCTTTCAGGGCTGTTTCCTGGAAGATTCCCAGGTGGAGTGGTGATGTTTCCACCCATTAGACCGCAAGCACTCTCCTTCTGCCTGTCTGCCAAGCACAAAACTGAGAAGCATTCCACCCCTTTCTCTTTCTAGCTGGAATGACTGAAGAAGACCAATAAACCTACATATCTCCTGGCAGAGTGGCACAAGAGAGCCTGTTTGGTGTAGTGGTGCAGGTGCTGGCCTAGGAACCAGAAGGGGGTGAGATTCAGGCCTCCTTTAGGCGGGAAAGCCAGCTGGGTGACTTTAGCCAGTCCTGCCTCTCAGTCTAAACTAGCTCATATTGTTGTCACTGGGGGGAAAAAGAGGAGGAAGGAATATTTCATCAAGTCCAACAGGAGACTGACGTTGCATGTCCTGTCTGTCATTCCATCTGGCAGGAGAAAGCAACATCCTACCCTCCCCGCCTCCCCCACCCCTTTAGCCCATCCAGCCACGTAGTTATAACCCCGTTTAACGCCTTCTGTGAGCTCGATCAGTTGCAGTTAAGGAGGCCCCGATTTGAGGCGACACCTGCGCAGGTTGTCTTGTTCCCGGTCACCTGGAAAGTGCCAGCTGTAAAATAGATTTTCCAGCAACTCTGTAGATCTATGGAGATTCTGCAGGGTGGCTGCAGATGTTAGGAGACTTATTTTCTCACAATCTTTTTGTAACGTGCTTTTATTTTTATTCATGTTGCAGAATTTTAAAGATACTATTTTAACTGTTATTCTGGTTACACACCGAGATGGACACCTATGGTATATACATTTGCTAAATAAACACTTTACAATGGTTAACTGAAAAGGTCCCATGCAACCTGCCTGTGCAAAACCAGCCTGTCTCCCCTCGCATCCCAATTTTTGGAAAGATTGGTTAACTGGCTAATGGGGCTCGGGGGGGGGGCGATCCCTCCCCTCCCCCCGCCTAGGATGCTGCCTCCCCCTCCGTCATGCCGCAAGGGCGAGCGACGCTCGGTCAGAAACGGTCGGAGGAGCAGGTGCCGCTTGGGCAGCCAAGACCCGTCCCCCCACCTCGATCCGACAAACAGACGGGCTCTCCGTCCCAGGCACGGCAGCGCAACTCCCGCGCCAACGAGAAAAAGCGCTCCCGGGACGTGGGAGGAATGTGCCGCCGGCCACACTCTTCCCTTTCCTAGCTCTAGACTCCAAAAGCACCGGACGCGGCCTTTCTGCCCTTTCGCTCTCTATGATGCTGACGGCATTTCCGGGCGCCGCCCTGTGCTCCGGAGCAGGCAGACAGGCAGGGCGGGCGGTGACGCGCCGGCAGCCGGAAGTCGCGGCGTCTTCCGGTGGGGCCGTGAGGTGGAAGCCGGGTCTGCCGCTGGCGAGGCGGGCCGGGAGTCGCGCGCGGGCGGCGCGGTAAGAGCGGGGCAGCGACGGCACCGCCACCATGAAGAAGCAGTTCAACCGCATGAAGCAGCTGGCCAACCAGACGGTGGGCAGGTGAGGGCGCGGGGGCCGAGCCCGCGCCTGTCTCCCCTCCGCCCCGGGACAGGCCGGGGGCCCTTCTGGGCTGGGCTGGGAGCACGGGCCCCGCCTCCAACCCCAGGCCCGGCAGGAGGCTTCGTGCCTTCCTCCGGGGCTCGAGACGTTGCTGTGGGAAACCGAAGAAACTTCGACCCCTCGGGCTGGTCTCGGCAGATCCCTGCAGGGAGGCTCCTTTTGGCAGGGAGGCCGGTTCGCGGGCGGCCTCCCTGCCTGGTTTGGCCCTGCCTGCTTCACCCAGTTGGGCGGCGTTGCCCTTGGGGAGCGAAGTGGGGAATCCTCGCCGGGCTTCGAGCAAACCAGGCTGAATGGTGGCTGGGTAGTTGGAGGGTTGGTGTGTCGTGCAGAGAGGTTGGAAAGGAGAGCAGTGGGGGAACATCCAGTAGAAATTATCCTGTCCACCGGGGTTGTACTTAGTTTATCTGCCTTCCAATTGTGTATCTAGCAGGTGATTATTCTGCCCTTTTTCGGTATTTGTTCACTCAGGAAAAAAAGTCATAAGGGTTGCTCTGCTAAATTGTGTCCAAGGTCTTTTAAGACTTTAAATGCACTCGAGTCTCTTAAATGAAAGAGCCTAAGGTATTATATAAAGTTGACCAATTAGGGGCATCTTGGGCTGCATTATGGGCTAGTGGTTTTTCAAAGCATGCGCAGAACTCATCATTGCAACTATCAATTTAGAGATAATTAGGGTTCGTGTATTGACTGTGGGGCAATTAACAAATGCATTCTATAATTAGTTGCAATCATTTTATTAGAGTCATCTGCTAAACAGGACTTTAAACCCACCGAAACCTGTGGTCATACTATGTTACTGTCAAATATTTCATTTTT
Source organism: Protobothrops mucrosquamatus (assembly GCF_001527695.2). Lineage (NCBI taxonomy): Eukaryota > Metazoa > Chordata > Lepidosauria > Squamata > Viperidae > Protobothrops > Protobothrops mucrosquamatus. Next base: position 124,932 of record NW_015388737.1, read on the forward strand.
ATTTCAGAAAACACTTGAGCTGGGTAGTCTTATTTCCATCTTCAGTTTCCTGTAGCACTGCAGAATATTGTGTATTTCCTCCTTCCAGTATTTCAGTCTGCTTGAGTAGATAGATTGTTAAATACAGAAATCTAAATTAGAGGAAGTGGGAAATGTGTGGACTTGGATGCCTTGAGTTGACCTCTTTTAAATGGAGAGAGCCAGATTGATGTAGTGGTAAAGGCCCCATGTAGAAACCGGGAGACTCAGTTCTAATTCTGAATTAGGCACAGTCAGCTGGATGACCTTGGAGTAGTCCCTCCTGTCTCTGAGTTAGAAAGGAGGCAGCCAGGCAAGATGCTTCCAAAAATGTTGCAAATAAAACTACAAGGACTTCTTCAGACAGCTGCCAAGTGTTCAATCTGTATTGAAGGTGTGCACGCACACACACACAAATAGACAATGTGCCTATAACACAGATAGCACCTGGCCTAGTTTGAAAGAATCAGACCTGATTAGTACTTGCATGGGAGATAATCAGGAAACCAAGCCTTTAAACTAGATTGGAAACCTAAAGAAAGAGGAAAGTTTAAAGAGTTGGGCACCATTTTAAATTTGACTAATAAGCAAAATAATGGCAATCTCTTGCATGTAAATCATGTTGAAAATAATCAGGACTTACTAAACCAAATCCTGCTTTCAGTGCACTAATTGCTTTTAGATAAGACTTTCTTTCTCAGCCAAATTGAAGATAATATTTAAAGAATTTATATGGCTGCCTAACTCAAACAATGGGACTCTGGGCTGCTTACAAGAGGAAACAAACCAAGATAAAAGCAACTGAGCAGGAAGGGGTGGGGGTGGGAACAATCATTCCAAAGGACAGGTGCCTCTTTCAGGTCTTAGTAGGTTTTAAGGAAGGGACCCAAAATGTGCCCACCTTATTAAAGCATGAAGACAAGCATATGGCCTTGGGGAGAAGTGATAAATAACCTGGGTCTAAATAGCTTACAAAATATAACACTACTATATGAAATAATTTCAGTGCTATGAGTTCCTATATAAATAATTATTTACAATTGGTGTTATAGTTAATCAAAAGTATTTCAACAATAGCAGTCTAATTTGTAAAAAGCTAATAATATAGCAATTTAGAAAGTTTCCAAATAGTAAAGTACAGATAGTCCTTGACTTACAACAGTTCATTTAGTGACCGTTTACATAGCGCTGAAAAAAGTGACTTATGACCATTTTTCACACTTATGACCATTGCAGCATCTCCATGGTCACATGATCAAAATTCGGATGCTTGGCAACTGTCATATTTATGATGGTTGCCATGTCCCAGGGTCATGTGATCACCTTCTGACAAGCAAAGTCAATGGGGAAACCAGATTCACTTAAGAACCATGTTACTAACTTAACAATTGCAGTGATTCACCTAACAGCTGTAGCAAGACAGGTCATAAAATGGGGGAAAATTCACTTAACAACTGTCTCACTTAGTAAGAAAAATTTTCAGGTCAATTGTGATCGTAAGTCAAAAACTACCTGTAGTTATATTACCTTAATACAGATAAAAGGGCTAATACTGATAGCCCTGTTGAGAAGTGATGGAGTAGGAATTTGAGGCAGGGACATCTTGCTCCAGACTTCAGTCTCTCTGTCACTTTCAGATTAGTGGAAAGGGTAATTTTACTACCTCCTGCCAGTTGTTTTTCTGTTTTACAAGTCATATGGTCTAAACTGAGAACCTACCTTGAGAGTTTGAATATAAAATGAAATTTAAATTGAATACATGTTGAAAATATACGAATGCTACCGATACATTATTCCATTTGAGCAAAAGAGGTAGAAATCTTGAATGAATGTAGGAATCAGATTGAAATGTATGTAACTTAACAAAGGAACATTTGATTACTGCAGGTAGGGTTAGGGAACCTTTGCCTGCAGTCATAAAAAGCTTCTGTCGGGGATTTAATTTATTGAAGGCAAATTTAGTAGTGGTATCACTTTGCGTTCATTTGTATTAATGCATCTTGGCCAGGAGAATAGTAGGCACTTAAATATCTTCGTATATTCTTATGAATTTGTAAGTAAGTATATTCAGGATTAAAAGAAAACTTACAAAAATCTATTTCAGCTTTAAATGAGAAATTGAGGAGGGGTTTTTATTAGTGTCAGTTTAATTACTAAAACGGAGAAGCACTAACCATTCTCCCTAGCCCTCCCACCCATTAGGAGAAAAATCTTCAAATAAACTAACTCTCAATGTGCCAAATTTGTTGAGCTTGGAATACCTTAGAACAGGGGTGTCAAACTCGCAACGTCTCGCGACGTATCGTGACTTTTTCCCCATTACCGGCAATGGGGTGGGCGCGGTTTCACCATGACGCATCCCGTGGGCCGGCAGTTTGACACCCCTACCTTAGAATGACCTGAATAATCTAGTTTTGAGTGGAGCATATTTCTACTTAGTGATTGTGCTGACAAGATCATCAAGAGATCCCATTGTTTCTTCTTGAATTAAGCTGCTTGAAATAAGTTGACAATGTTGTAGCCAAAAGTATCTCTCCATACGGTCTGAAATGACTTTGTTGCTAACAGGGTGTGGAAAATGCAGGGTTCATAAAAATTTTGAACAAAATGAATGAGGGCAGACTGCAGGACAACTGTAGAACCTGTTTCACAGCTTCCATGGATCCTACAAGAGGTCCTGGAAACCGGTAATGTCTTTGTTGTTACCACAGATGTATTCATGAGAGATGAACGAGCGAATCTGGACTGTAAATGGCGGGAAAAGGGAGTACTGGGCTTCCCCTTTTACAGGAATGTCACGAGGGATGTGTTGCTGATCCCCTCCTGCTCTTCAGCCTCATTTTTGTATCTAGCAGGTTAGACTGCTAGTGACTTTGGTCTTGTGGTACTCTTGGTCAGCACCAGACAGTGTACCTAATACACACCATTTCGTCATGGATAAGTGAAGTGGGCCTGGTATGTAGAACCAAAGATTTATTATGTGGTGCAGACGGGATGCCCTCTGAAATGCTCTTTTGTGCTTTGGGTCTTTTAGCAGCTACAACTCTTAAGGTCTGTGAGTGAGAGAAGGGGGTGGGTGGGATGATTCTCAGGAATAACTTGGCTTTGACCCAGGACTCTACAGATATGAGAACATGTTGGGGACTCTAATTGTGAACTGCCCACTTTGCTACCTAGAACATCCCGTCCTGACCTTGTGATTTTCATTGTTGGACGGGTATTTACCATCCTTCCAACTACAGATTTCAAGATCTGTGGAGGACCGGGAGTTCTTGGCCTTCATTTGCTGTTTCCCAGATAATCTCTGGCTTGACTTGTTTTACCGTGTAGTAACTGGCTTGTGATCACAAGACAAAGGGCGTTGCTATTAATCTTTTGCTTTAGACAGGTCACTTCCTAGTTCCAGTGAGGCTTTTTGCTTCCAGACAGGTGACTGATTATGGTGATCCATCCCAGGCACTTTGTGGAAGTGGATGAATTCTGATGGGGCTGTGTGGATTTTCCCAGCAATCTGGTAGACAGTGCCATCAGGTTCTTGGTCAAACTTTGGAATTCAGAGGCAACCAGAGACCATGTGATTGCTCCTGAACAAGGTTCTCTGTCTGCAAGTCCTGGAAGTTCTTTAGTAAACTACATCCCAAGCCCACTTTACTTGTCCATGACCAAACTGTGTATAAATGCAGTTTTATTGAAACGATCTGACACTGACCAAGAGTACCTGAGACCAAAGTCACCAACAATTTATCTCAACAGATCAACAGAAGGGAAATCAAAAGAAAAAATGGCTGGTGTGCTAGTGGAGGAAGCCTAGTAGTGAATCTGACTGAATGGAATCTTCAACATGTGCAAATATGGCACTTGTGCAGTTATGTGTCCCCTAAGAACAATACATGTCACACACCTCTGCTCCGCAATCTACATTGGTTGCCAGTTTGCTTACAGATTGGTCCAATACTTGGTGTCAGCCCTCCCAGACAGAAACATGGCTAGATGCAGTAATTCTACTTTATTGAAAGGCTACACCAGAGGTGTCAAACTGGCGGCCCATGGGCTGGATGCGTCACACGCAGGCCACGCCCACCCCAGCTCCACAAAGGCAAAAAAGTCACAATATGTCACATGACACGATTGAATTTGACACCCATGGGCTACACTAACACAATTTTGCAAGCCTGAACTTCTCACCTCCATTTTTAACCACATGATCCTTTAGGGTGGATCCTTCCTTAGTTTTTTCTCCAACCATTAAGCAACTGGGGACTCCTGCCTCTCCTCCAATTGTTTCCTAGGCAGCAACTTTCCCTCTTTCTCCAAGATCAGACACACATTCCATTACAATGGTGTTGTTTTTGACCTTTAAAGCCCTACCTGCCTTGGGGCCAGGTTAGTTGAAGGACTATCTCTCTATGGTTACACATATCTGTTCTGGCAGGAGTGGCATGTTATGGGTCCCATTTGCTAAAAAAAACCCTCCATTTGACAGATGACCCAGGAGAAGAGCCTTTTCTGCTGTAGTACCTTCCCTCTGAAGTAAATTAGCTTTGGCTCTATTGTCCTTCTGGAAATCCCTTAAAATATTTTTTTTTCAAGAGCCTTAGGGATCCCTTGATAATGAGCCCATAAGAGGATTGCATTGTATGTGAGATTTTGGTGCATTCTCCCTTGATCTTATTTACATTTTATTGTTTTGATTGTTATTTAAGAATTGTTTTTAATTGTTTGTATACATACATTGATTGATAAATGAAGTGCTGTTTTTAACCTATAAGGTCCTCATGACTCCAGGAATCTTCAGCTTAATTTACCGCAAACAGAACAAGCCTGTTCTGTAAACTCTTTGAGTGGAGACGCTCAAGCTCTCCTATTTGAGCTGCTGAGGAGATGGAGGTGGTATTTCTCTGTAGCAGCCGCTTCACTTTGGAATAGTTTCCCTCCAAGGCTTAGTTAACACTTTAAAGAAGAGAATAGAGTAGAGTTGGAAGGGACCTTGGAGGTCTTCTAGTCAAGCCCCCTGCTCAAGCAGGAGAACCTATACCATTTCAAACAAGTGACAGTCTAGTCTCTTCTTAAAAACCTCCAGTGATAGAGTGCCCATGATTTCTGGAGGCAAGCTGTTCCATTGGTTAATTGTCCTCACTTAGGAAGTTTCTCCTTAATTCCAGGTTGCTTCTCTCTTTGATCAGTTTCCAACCATTGTTTCTTGTCCTGCCTTCTGGTGCTTTGGAAAATAATTTGATTCCCTCTTCTTTGTGGCAGCCCCTCAAATCCTGGAATATTACTATCATGTCACCCCTATTTCTTCTTTTCTTTAGACTAGCCAAGTAGTATGGTGACCAAAATTGGCTGCAGTATTCCAGATGTGGTCTTACTAGGGTTTTGTAAAGTGGTACTAATACTGCATGTGATCTTGATTCTAATACTTCATGTGATCTTGATTCTATGCCTCTGTTTATACAACCCAGGATTGTATTAGCTTTTTTGGCTACTGCTGCACACTGCTGGCTCATAGTCAAGTGATTGTCCACTAGGACTCCAAGGCCCCTCTCACAGTTACTGTTTTTGAACCAGGTCTCACCTAATCTGTACTTATATACCTTTGATTTTTCTTGCCTAAATGTAAAACTTTGCTTTTCTCCACATTGAAACTCATTTTGTTGGATAGGACCCATTGTTCAAGTCTGTCAAGAACTTTTTGGATCCTGAGCTTGTCTTCTGGGATTTTGGCTATTCCTGCCAGTTTAGTATCATCTGCAAATTTGATATACTTCCCCATCTATTCCCTCATCTAAGTCATTTATGATGCTACATAAGAAGCTGAAAAAATAACTTATTCCACAGAACTTTTGATTTATAATTGCCCCTATTGAGATTTTTGAACTTAGGAGTATTACTACCTAACGTGTTTTATTTATTAACTATAGGTTGAGGTTTTCCCCCCAACATGGAACCAATAGTATAGTTGGAGTCCTACCGGTAGTTTTTGTTTGTCTTAGTATGTTGGAGATGTGTTCAGAGATGCTTCCGTATTAATATAATAGCTGGATGTGAAATTGGGCTAAACAATTCAGCTGGGATTGTTGCTGCTCTAGTTGCTTCCTTTCTGCATAGCATTTGCCCTGCCTGAGCTCCTCCAGGACTAGCTGGAGCTGGCAGCAGAGTTCCCCAGGCTGAGGGTCTGGTGACTTCAGCTTGGACTTGGTATTCCTGTCAGGACAATGGCAACCTGATCTGGAGTTGGGGAGACTGTTATCCCTCCCTGTTAGGGTCAGATCTCTTTCTGGCTTTCCAGTGCTGCTCCCTCTCACAGGGAGGCGGGATTTATTTGATTGTCCCACCCCAGGCCCTCGACAGACTCAATAAGATTTCAGAGGATTTGAGGGTGTTCCTGAAGGTTTGGCTGCTCCTTAGAAGAGTCAGATCTCTTCGTGTGAATCCAAGAGCCCCTCTTGGTCAGCAGAGGGGCTGAGAGAGATGAAATGGGTTGAGATGCTTAGAAGGAGTGGACCCAGCTGAACCCAAGGTCGAGCCCCTGTTAAGGCCTGCCTCACAGTGGTATATGTGTTGCCGATTTTCCATTTTTATTGCATCTGCAGATAGGTATCCAGCAGCCCTGGTTTGTCCTTGGAAAGGGGAGCCAGAGATTCATTTGTAGAGCCATTGTGAATGCACTAGATATCTGTTGGAGAACGTTGCTTGGATTTGCTCCAGGGTGGACACTGGCTTTGAAGTACATCTTATGGAGTTGACCAAAGCCCAGTCTTACAGGATTTTCTGAGATGAGGTTCATTTTGATAATCCCAAGGAGTTCGATAGTATTCTAGGGCTTGTGATTTGGGGGTTTGGGGTCTGATACAGCCACTGTGTGTTACAGCCACATGGATTACTGTGGGCCATCTGTGAAGAACTTCTGGGTGTTGCAGTTGGCCCAGAATGTGACAGCACAAGCAATTATGGTGTGCCTTGGGACACCCAGATTGCACCCCTGCTTTGTAAGCGGCACTGGCGCCCAGTAGGCTTGCAGGTGCAATTCAAAATGCTAGTTGCCATCTAGAAAGCCCTTCGTAGGCCCATCTCTCTCTAGTTACCTGCCAAATCAGGTCCAGCAGAAGAGGAAGCTCCAAGTCCCATCTATTTAAAGAAAAGGTTACCTAGGATGATCAGGGTGGCATGCCTTTTTGTGTTGCTGCCTTTGCCCTTTGGCACCCCAGCCCACGGAAGATTAGAGTGGCCCTAACCTGGCTGGTCTTTCGGAAAGCCTTAACACCTGGCTATTCCCTGAGGCCTAAGCTTGGGAGTGCAGGTAGTCCTTGGGTTATGACACCAGTTGGGCTGCCCTCGCAAAACAAGGTGGCCGTAAAGCAGGGTGGGACGTGCCGCATTGCTTGGCAATAACAATCCCGGCAGTCCCAGCTGCCGTCATAATCCTAAGGCGCAAGGGTCGGTCATTAAGCAGGAAGCAGTAGAAGTCTCAGGTAAGGAATTGGGGGGGGGTGTTGCGGGGGAAGCTTGGAGCAGGCCGGGCACCAGAGCCCAGCAAGGCTGGGGGAAGGCGCCCCCAGCGCAGTCTGAGAACAGGGAGCCTGGGGGATTGGTCAGATTGGCTTCTCACCTTCCCTGCTGGCCACCCCACTGATTTTGCATGTGGGAAGCCGGCAGGAAGGTTGCAATCATGTGACTGTGGGATGCTGCAACCGTTATGAGACCTGGTTACCAAGCACCCAAATCATGATCACATGACCTGTGATTCGCTGGAACTTTGAGGAGCGGTCGTAAAATACCACTCATCACAACTTTGAACTTTGAAGTCTAACTGTTATTACTAAACTATATTATGGCTAGGTTTTTTCCATTGTTTGCCATCCTTTTTTGCTTTTCTCTTAGTTAAATTTGTATACCTTCTTTTTGTTTTACCGATACTTTTAGCTGCATACATTATCCTGAAGTGAGATGGGCAGTCATATAAATATTTTATTGTTAGTTGCATTTGATTATTTTTATTGTTAGTTGCATTTGATTTTTTTGTTAGTTGCATTTTATTGTTAGTTGCATTTGATTATTTTTATACAGGAGTATGGGGACATCCCCCTTTTCCCCGTGTCTTTTTTTGGCTTTTTTTCTCTTTGAAGATCATTTTGTTAATTGGGTATCCTAAAAATTAATCATTGACTTTAAAAGAGTTGGGCTGCAAAATGACAATATAGGAGCTTGTAAGTATATAATTGCATATAACATCTTTTTGTGAAAAAAATCTCAAATGTATTATTGCAGCTTTTAGCTAGTGAGAAAGGATAATAAACCAGGATTTCTGAAATATTTTGTAGTTTCTTGGCAGAGAGAAAATTGTGCAGGGATACAGAGGTTAATAATGGAAAGAAGCTGATTCAGATATTGGTAAAGGCATGGCGGATATGACCAAGATTCTCCAGACTGTAGAAACTGTTTGTAGGAAGATAAGAAGATGGCACCATTTGTGTAACCAGGTATATGAGAGAGAAGACTAAAGGCTGTGGGCTGCTGGCATCCCTCACAGTTGGTAGCAGTAGAATAGGGAGCTCTCATGTTTATCTAGACCAGGGGTCCCCAACCCCCGGTCTGTGAACCGGTACCGGGCCCCAGCATGCTAGCAACCGGGCCGCACGAGCAAGCAAAGCCCCATCTGCGGGGTGCAGGCAGCACACAAAACCACGCACTCTCCGGTCTGCAGAAAAACCTCTCTCCAGGTAACTGGTCCCTGGTGGCCAAAAGGTTGGGAACCTCTGATCTAGACTTTAATGGCCTGGATCAGTGTTTCTCAAACGTGCCCACTTGAAGATGTGTGCACTTCAACTCCCAGAATTCCCCAGGCTGGCTTGGGAAATTGCCACGGGTGAGAAATTTTCCGCTGACAGCAGCTCATTGTTGTGACTTAAAAGCTGCAGCTTTGTTTCCAGCTATCTGCACACAGGCTCAGTTACCTTCAGCGGACTTAATTCTGCACAGACGCAGACATCTCTCAGCTCTGATTTTTGTGCAGTGTGCTAACCTGCCAAACTCCTATAGAACATTTGTTTTTGACTGAAACAAGCTTAGAGAGTGAAAGCAAATCTTAGATGATTACTGGGACCCTTTGTTTTGCTTTTATCTCCATCTGTGATTTAAAAATGGATTGTACCACCCTGGGGATGGAAGTAAATTAATTTAGTAAGGGTGGAGGTGTAGTAAAAAGGGGTTCTCTATCTATGCAAATGGTATGTTTTGATTTGGAATTGGAAAGCTCAACACGTTCAAACCATTTTTTTTTCTTTTTTGTCAAAAGTGTAGACCAGCCTAACTCAAAACCAGAAGTCACTGACGAGAAGTACTAAGATTGGCAAGATGTTTCTTTCTTCCATGCTGTTTTCCCGGATAAAATTGCCCTCTTGCTCTGCATATTTAAATAAAAAATGGTGGTGGTCGGCTGTTGTGCTAAAGTCCCCTCAGCAAGAACATTTATTAAGTGACCTTGTGCTAATCACACTCTTAGTGTAAGCTTTCTAGTTTAATACAGTTAATGAGATTAAAAGGGGCCACGTGCACAAGTTTGAACACCTTACACGGAAGTTTGGATATAAACATAATCATTACAGAAAGCTTTATGGGCAATTCTGCTCCATTAGGAGAAAATGCAAAAAAAGAAAGAAAAAGAAATAAAACCTTTTCATCTTCCATCACTTACAGTAGCTGTTTCTTACAAATTTAAAGATTGTATCTGAATATTCAAGTTAGCTGGGCTGAAAGATGTTCTGGCAGTTTCAATCCCTATGCATTTGGGTACCAAGATGAAGAGCTGGTCAAAGGAATGTTTTATTTAAAGTTTTAAAACACTTTAGATGCCAAGTTGTCAGATGTGGCATAGTGTCAGCTACTTGACTGTAGTTTTCCTTCCCCATTTTGTGTGTGATCTGACAGTTCTATTCGTAATTTGACCAAGGCTTGATTTGGCTTGTCAGGCATTGTTTTTCAAGATTCATACCTGATAACGTAATGACAGATTTTAACTCTGAGCAAATGCATTGTTTTCAAGATATGCCTTTATCCCATTCCTTCAAAGAATCCATGAAGAAAATTGTGTTAAGCTTCTATTTCTGGTTGGATTATTTCATCGCACTTCACTTTCTTGTCATGTCTATTTTTCATGATCTTCCTCTTTCAAGATGAGATGCCCCTATACAAGTTCTGAGCTGGCTGACTGTAACTTGCTTAAAGCTTCGCAGGGCAGGGGGAAATGGAAATGAACCTGAATTTTTTTTAGTTTTGAATTTGCTTCTAGAAGAATCTTTGACTGGCAGGATTTGGCAGTCAGTTGATGCTAGAATCAGATTTTATATGTTATCCGTCCTTTTTTTAGCTGTCTGGGTGTATGTAGCACGGAGAGATGAGGGCTCTCTGAATCTTACCTGGAAGAGGAGACCTTTCTTTTATTAGGGTTTTCTTCTGGCTGAATAGTCACATTTGATTTCAGCTTTTGAGCTCTTTCCTTCCCACTTAGCTGTATCAAAAGGGAACTTATTTTTCCTTCTGCGAGTTATGCATCCTTTGATTTTGAAGTGGGACCAGGATCAGTTTTTACAGCAAGGGACAGTCTAAGGTTATTAACTTGAACATCAAATATAAAAGCATGTTCTGTTAATTTCATGTAATTATTAGCATTTTTATGTAACTTGGAATAATGTATATTTGTGAAGTTTAGTGATGAATTGCTGATTGTAGTGGATCCCAGCAAAGTGACTTCAGCAATCCCGAGGTTAGTCACGAGAAATCTTTGTGGAGAAAAATGTCCTGGTGAGGAGACTCCAGTAAGGGCTCCATAAGCCTGCTCTGTTTCCAAAGAAAGCTGACCGTGAGGGGAGAAGTGGAGAACTGGCTGGGCAGGGAAAAGAATGAGGGGGATGAAGGATGTCCTGGACTGAGTGACCACTGAAAAGAAGCCTCCATTAAGGCAGGGCTTATTGTAGGCCTTACATGTGGGGAACAGAGTGGAGGCAAACGGATCAGCCACAAGACAGCAACTCGGCTTCTCCAGGTTTTCTGCCAAAGAAAAGAAAAGCTCTGCATCTGTTTAGATCTGGGAATAAGCCATGTTAGATGCAGTAGAGCAGGGCTTTCCAAACCTGGCAACTTTAAGACTTGTGGACTTCAACTCCCAGAACTCCCAAGCCAGCATGGCTGATTGGGGAATTCTGGGAGTTGAAGTCCACAAGTCTTAAAATTGCTGTTTGGAGACCCCTGCAGTTGAGCAAAAGGGAATTACACTGTCATTCTTGTTCAGCCAGCTTCTCCATGGTACTTCCCTTTTCTGAAGATCATTTATTATCTTTGTGCCTAATGGTGAAGATTGCAGAGCTAATTAGCAAGAATTTCTTTATAAATGGTTGTGTTTACAGAGAGAAAAAATGAAATTGTTTGCCTGACTGCTGATTAATTCCACTATTTGCCTTCTCAGTAAATGTTTTTTTAAAAGTTAGCTATTTTGTTAGTTCTGTTATATTTGAAGCAGCTATCAACTTAATGGCTATTAAGTTCATGAATTTCCTGGAGCCATAGTGTGATTTTAACAGATTGTGTGATCTTAGTCAAGTTCCGGTCTTTTGAATAAACAATGCTTAAGTAAACAATGAGGGTTATAATGTACAAATTTGCTTCTGCATTTTAAATATTGGACTAGGGCTAGTTTATCATGCATTATGATAATGAAAATATGACCATAAATTTGTGTTATTTTTGTATTTATATTGTACTGATATTCTGTAGGTAAAAAAAGGTAAAGCAGTCCCTGTGGATTATACTCTGCTAGTCATTCCCAACAACAGTGAGGGGGGAAAATATTTGATCCCCTGCTGATTTTGTACATTTGCCCACTGACGAAGACATGATCAGTATCATTTTAATGGTAAGTTTATTTTAACAGTGAGAGACAGAATAACAGCAAAAAAAATCCAGAAAAAAACATTTCAAAAAAGTTATAAATTGATTTCAAGGCGTAGTGTGTTACCAATTGTTTTTTGGGTGACTACGATCCCAGCTGCCTTGAGATCATTGACAAGATCCTCCCGTGTAGTTCTGGGCTGATTCCTCACGGTTCTCATTATCATTGAAACTCCACGAGGTAAGATCAGATCTTGCACGGAGCCCCAGACCAAGGGAGATTGACAGTTATTTTGTGTTTCTTTCATTTGCGAATAATCGCATCAACTGTTGTCACCTTCTCACCAAGCTGCTTGATGAGGTCTACAGCTTGGTGAGGTCTACAATCTTGTCCCTGACATCCTTGGACAGCTCTTTGGTCTTGGCCATGGTGGAGAGTTTGGAATCTGATTGATTGATTGCTTCTGTGGACAGATGTCTTTTATACAGATAATGAGTTGTGATTAGGAGCACTCCCTTAAAGAGAGTGCTCATAATTTCAGCTCATTACCTGTATAAAAGACACCTAGGAACCAGAAATCTTGCTGATTGATAGGGGATCAAATACTTATTTCACTCATTAAAATGCAAATCAATTTATAATTTTTTTGAAATGCATTTTTCTGGATTTTTGTTATTCTGTCTCTCATTGTTAAAATAAACCTACCATTAAAATTATAGACAGCTCATTTCTTTGTCAGTGGGCAAACGTACAAAATCAGCAGGGGATCAAATAATTTTTCCTTCATTGTACAGGGACTGTTTCAAGGCCAGCGCTATCCAAAGACATTTCTGTGGTGATATGGCCAGCACAATGTCATGGGGCGCTGCTACCTTACCACCCATAGTGGTACCTGTTTATCTACTCGCATTTGCATGCTTTCGAACTGCTAGGTTGGCAGGAGCTGAGGTGAGGACGGGAGCTCACCCCATTGCATGGAGCTTGGGTCTCAAACCTGGGCTGCTGGTTTTCCAGCTGACAAGCCCAGCATCTTAGCCACTAAGCCACCATGCCACCCAATATTATGTAGACCTATTGTATAATTGGCTTTAATAAAGCATTTCAGAATATCAAGGGTGTTCAGAATATCAAGTAGTGAGCAGCAGAAGCATGTGTTGATTAAATCCGGGGGCTGGATATGTTCAGCACCATGCAAATTCTTTCTGTAGTTTTCCAATTGCTTAGGTCAGTGGTTCTCAACCTGTGGGTCGGGACCCCATTTGGGGTCGATCGACCATTTCACGGGGGTCGCCAAGCAAGGCTGTTCGCCATTTTTTTTGTCCGCCATTTTTTTTGTCTGCCATTTTTTCCCCTTTTCCGGTGGGTACCTTACCTCCCTTGGGCTGGGCCAGCTGGTGGTCGGCCTGCTCCGTCTCTGCCGCTTGCCAGCTACGCCTCAGCCGGCGCAGGGGGTGGAACCACGCATGCGCGGCACTCCCGGGCAGGGAAAGTCCTCGACTTACGACCGGTTTAGTCCTCGACTTACGACCGGTTGGGGTCGCGGCATTAAAAAGGTTGAGAACCACTGGCTTAGGTTGTTTAGTTTCTAATGCAGATTTTACCTCAGCCTTACCCATTTCCAAAGGCACCTGGTTGATCCTTGCTAATTTTAACACTTCAGTTTCTCCTACTGCTACAAAGAGTGATGCAAGGGGCTGTGATTGCAGTCAAAGCCCAGAAAAACCTCAATTTTTTTAAAGTCATGGTTTTACCACAGATCCCATTGCTGCCAAGGAACAAAATGATTTTTTAAAATCTGTTTAATTATTGAAAACAATGAAAGGTAAACACTGATTCAATTAAACTTAGTTATGCAATTTTACAGCAAACGTGAAATTGTTTCCATAATTCTCCAGGTTTGAGAGGGAGGGAGCGAGGTTTTTACTGTTATTTCTTTTGATTTACAAAATTTATGAAAATTTATATTCATCTACATATTCTAATTTTGCTAACATTATTAATATTTAAATCTATTCTAGCCACCCACCCCCATGCACAGTTCTTGTAATAATGTCATATACCATGTGCTTTTTTTGAAGTTATGCTTCAAGACTCAAACTGTTTAATAGTCCTAAGGAATGTTACTGTTTTCCTGGTGAATAATTAAATTTAATTTCTTAAAATCCTTATTATATGATTATTGTCAGTGAAATGAACATTCCTTTTCTTGACAAGTTTTTTTCATAAGTTTGCCATTGCGGTCCTTCCTAGGGCTGAGAAAGTGACGGGCCCAAGGTCACCCTGTTGGCTTTGTATTCAAAATCTCCCGGTTTCTAATCTGGTGCCTTAACCATGACACTAAACATATTTTTTTAATATGTTGTCCTGTTGGATAAGCAGCTGGACAAACAACAGAGTAAAATTGAAACATTTATAATTTAGGGAAGGAGCTAGGAATGAAAAAAAATGTGTATACTGGTGGGAAGATGTGGCATTCTTTATGTATGAAATTACTATATAATAACAAAATTATAATATAGAACTTGTTCACTTCTGTAAAATTTGATCTTCTGTTGCCATAGAAAACAATTCTGTTTTTATTAAATCTTTATTAAAAATATTATCAGTTGTAATTTACTGACCCTATACAACTTCATATATAAGGGGGAGGATCCCTTAGTGTCACTGTTTTATAGTTTACAGTTTTTCTAAGTTATTACATTTCTTTTTGGTCTTTAAAGCAATTGAGCAAAGTAGCTGGAACAAAATTGTAAACAAAGCGGTACTCTCAAAAGATGTCATTGATTGAGCTTACAGGTTGCAGTAAACCATGGTTTGTTTGGTCAAAACTTACTAACTAAACTACAGGTGACTGGACTTATATAACATACACCAAGCCATCCACCCATTTAGAAACTAATTGCTGAGTTCAGAATTAAATAACCTTCATTATGCATTCAAATTAGGACTCTTTAATTGGGATTTGAATGGGCAGAGTTTCTATTCTATAACACTTATTGGAAATTAATAAAGGAGAATATCTGAGGCTTAGGGTTGAAATGAGGGTTCTTGGTCTTCTCTGAGAGCACCAAGGACCCCTTCCTGGAGATTTTTGTGATAGACTTTTATCAAAATACAGACAAGGTTGTCTGGATAACCAGCTTAAGCCTGTTGTGTTTACTTACCCATCCATTGAGGTAATGGATGGGTTATTATGCTGCTGCTGACCTCTGAAATTGACTCAGTGTTTACAGCTCTGCCTCCCACAGCAGTTTCATGCTGATGTACCCAGATGGGACAGGTGGACTCTTGGTATCACTGAGAAGTTTGTCTCTCATTAAGAATTACACAACCAAGCGATACTTCATTGAATCATTTGCCTTTCAGGCTTCCTAACAGGCTTTCTTTAGGGAATTAACAATAGCGATTTCCCATGGTTTAGTATCAAGAGCGTGCAAACAGCAAAAGAGCCATTTGGCCAGATGTTTACATGCATCAAGATGCCTTCCTTGTCCTGAGATGAATAACATCTGTTAGCAAACTGTTTTCTGGGGCTGCTGAAACTTATGTTCCATTTTTAAAAAGGGTCAACAATCAAGCGGGTGTTCCCCCCCCACAGGTGAACCATACAAAATTTGTTCACACTGGGTTTTACATGCAGTCTTACATATCAGGGACATCCTACCGTGGCAACTTTAAGTCTTGTGGACTTCAGCTCCCAGAATCCCCCAGCCAGCCATGCTTTGTCTCCCCTGAGCTGCTGCTTGATAGCTTTGTGCAGTGCAGCATTTCAGTATCCTAACGCCCTAAGTCCACTGCTGCGCCTACATGCCCAGAGTGGCCTCAACTCAGCCAGGACAAGAGCAGCTCCCTCCTTTTGGGCGAGGGATGCCAGATGGTGGTTTAATCTGACACCAAGAGCCTGTTTCTCTGGGCATCCTGAGTGTGGGCCCACTTGAATTTTCCCTTCAGATCTCAGCCTATCTGCAAACCATGGCTATGAAACCAGTTATGACACATAACTATGATAAAATGTAGAAGCAGCAAGGCCAGCAGCCAAAAAGGCTCCAATTCAGGGGCCTACCAGTGCAGCAGGTCTTGCCCCAAGATGCTGAAGGATGATGGGAAGACCTTTAAGACTGGTTTTCATAGATGGACCTGTTTTTGTAGGAGGGGTTTGTTTCCCCCTAAATCTGAGAATACAGGTAGTTCTCGACTTACAACCATTTGTTTAATGATCATTTGAAGTTACAACAGCATTGAAAAAGGTGACTTAATGACCACTCTTCACACTTACGAACGTTGCCACATCCCCATGATCAAAATTCAGAGGCTTTGCAACAGGCATGTACTTATGACTGTCCCAGGGTCATGTTATCACCACTGGAGGCCTTTCCAGCCAGCTTTGGACAAGCAAAGTCAATGGGGGAAGCCAGACTCAATTAACAACTGCAGTGATTCACTTAACATCTGTGGCAAAAGGTTGTAAAATGGGGCAGAACTCACTTAACAGCTGCCTCGCTTAGCCATAGAAATTATGAGTTCAATTGTGGTTGTAAGTTGAGGACTACCTATAAACACTTTACATAACTGGGGAGTTTGGGTACGGTAATTAAGGTACTATAGTAAGTGAAATGCATTCTCCACCTATTATTTAAAAAATAAATATTTGCTGCTTTCAGGTATAGTCCTTTGATTCTAGGATCATTTCACTCAACGGTCAGCCTGTGCAATCGAAGCCATAACCAACCTCTGTTGTCTGGGAACTGGGTACAGCATATACAGTAACTGCATGTGTGTCCTTAGGTGTTGTGTGATGCCATACGCCAGCTCTGGCCTGAAGCTGCTTGCTTTCCTCTCACGTTCCATAAGCAGAGACATAAGAGATTTCAATTAAACAAGCTCTTCTTTTCTGGAATTAAGGGATAGACATAGTTAGAGAACAGTAGGAAGACAGTCTGACATGCTTGTAGACTCTGATTTACAACAACACCAAAAGTTTTCTGAGTTTTTTTTTTTAAAGTTGTAGGCATGAAAGCAGACATGGATAAGAGAGGCTTTTGAAAACCTCGTGTGACACGATCTCTGTTGCAAACCAAGCTGAGTTTTTTTTCAGAGCTAGTACGTACTATACTAGTTCAAACCTGCACCAAAAATAGGAAACAGGAATGGCATCACACATGAAAAAAAATCAGGAAAATTAAGCCTTCTGCAAGAAGTGCATTGGCACCAGTTTGACTTTATAGCATTCAGTACAATCAAAGCAGAATGGCTGGCTGTGAATTCTGTCAGAATGGACTGATTGGTTATACAGAAAATTACTTCCAAAGACATTCATTTGTACAAATAATAGTTTTGTAAGCTGTGCCCATTTATTTCCTTTGAGAGACAGATCTGATTCAGTGAACAGGAAACTAACAGTAGAATTAGAATAACAGCTGGAAGGGACCTTGGAGATCTTCTAGTCCAACTCCCTGCTCAAGCAGGAGACCCGATACCATTTCAGACAAATGCTGTCCAGTCTCTCTTTAAAAGCCTCCAGTGATAGAGCACCACAACTTCTGAAGGCAAGTTGTTCCACCGGTTTACTGTTAATTGCGTTCCTTTATGGATTTAAAGCTGGAGGCAAATGTGGAACTTTACGAAATGGGACTCAACTAAAGTGATAAGGAGTCAGAGTTGCCTTCCCAAAAGGATGTGCGTTATAGTGTTATGCCATTAACACTTCCAGAGGAGGTTACCAGTCGTTGGCATACAAGGGGAAAAGTCGGGTGCCCCCAGTTCAAGTGTTGGCCTAGGACTGGGGGAGATCTAAGTTCAAGTCCATCTTCAACCTTTGCAAATCGTTAACTCTCAGTTTCATTTACCTCACAAATTCCCATTTTGTTTGGGAAAATTGGTAGAAGGAAAGCTGTTGAACCCCTGTGAGCTCTTGGAGGGAAAGCATGCTGGGTGAGGAATTCTAGGAATTGAAGTTGTCACATCTTAAAGACGCCAGGTTTGGAAAAACAGTGTTTTAACTAATACATAATAAATGAATGTCTGTAACCCTGTTGTGGGGATAACATGAAGGAGGATTCCCATGAAAGCTGCTGTGAATTCCTGGAGCAGTTTCAATATAAATAAAATCAAATATATAAAGAAGGATGTCTGGGGAGGAAAAAAAGCCCAGACTCTGGTATTAGTTCTTAAGTTAGCCTGGTAATGAAAACCATTTGGATTTGGGAAGGGCAGAAAATAGCCTTTTCTCAGGGCACGTTACATCGCCCCATGGAAGGGCTGCTGCTGCTGTGACTGTCCTTGAATGTCAGGGAGAGCCCTCTGCCTGCTTGCTTGGGTCCCCCTGAGCGAGGCAATGGCTTGTCTCAAGATGGCTCCAGTAGGCTCTAGGGGAGGCTTCACTCTTAGTGAAAAGAAGAGTCCCAGGAAGATGTTGGTGGCGGCAGCAGCAGCAGCTTTCTGAAGTGGGCTCTGAGAGGCATCAGGAACTTGCTTTTTCTTCCCTCCCTTTCTGGAAATCTCGCAGGCTTTGGTGAGTGGGTCTTTCCTTGACTCCACTATATTGGTCTCCTTTATCGCCCTCTCCTTACGGTGTAGTTACAGCTCCAGTCTTTTATTCCTAATCCTGAGAATATATATGCACATTTTTTTTCATTCAACATATTCTTGCTAGTTTATTCCATTTGCAGCTAGTTTTAAGATGACCAAAAAGACTTGCTTTAAGATTGATTTGATCAGAGAAGATATTTCTAAATCTCTCTTTTAATTCTTTCTGCTTCTCTATCTCTGCAGGTTTTGTTTTCTATCTATATTTCCAGTTTCGTTTTCATTTCCACAATAAAAAAAATATATCCAGTTCATCTGAAGCCTGAAACAACAAGCAACAGGCCTAAATTAAGATCTCGTGCCGGGAAATCTAGGAATGGATTTCTTTAAAAAGTGGGGAAAGTGGGTTTTTTTTTTAATAAAGATTGTGATATTTGAAAGGAATAGAGGAAGTGTTTAAGACCATCAGAGGGTTTTGGGGGAGAGGAATGGTGGACTAAAAATGTCTCTGAAGGCAAAGCAAGGAACAAAGAGCCAGTGAGTAAACTAGCTTTTTGGAACCACTGCAGCACAGTGATCTCCTCTGTGTTTGAGCACTGAGAGACAATGAGAGTAGGCATCTTGCTCACATCTTTTAAAGAACAATAAATTTGCTAATCTCAGTTGCTATTCAGTATCAGAAATTAATTATTAACTATTTTTAAGTTATTATAGACCTTTGGAATGACAAGTTTGAAAATGACAAGTGACTTTGCCTTCAGTCCTAAACAAAAAAAAATATTAAGTGTAACTTTTTCTGTGCTAGGAATAGAGGAGGAATAAGCCCTCGGTCCGTCTTCTGCCAATCACAATCACTTGCCTGGTGCCGATCCTGGTCACAGACTGGTTCTTAAATGCAGGCTGCAGCAGCTCAGTGTAGGGTTGCCGTTGCTGTGGGAATTAAAGCAGCATCATGAGCCTGGGTGATTTTAACTAGATTACTTTGTGGAGCTCTGCACTTCATTTTGGGGGGTTTTAATCCAGTTGGAATGATGGGTTTCTGAGAGCCCAGGGATTTGTGTTTGCTGACAGGCTGTCCATAAGTGGTGTCGTTGTGTGCATCCCTCCTGCTTAGCAACTCAAAAACAGATCGGACCTTGGAGATGGGGAACTGCAGAGTGCAGAGCCTCAAGGAGCAGGCCTGACTAAATGGAATGTGCTGAATAAGATTCCCCAGTCCTGGCAGAAGCTCTCGGCTGGGAAGTTTGTATTCTTGCTGCTTATCTCAGCATGAAGGGACATTGTTTGAATGCCGGTTACTGACGCCTCCAACACAGTATGATGTTTCCTCGTCATGTCTGTATGTTATCATTCATAAAAAGTGTACTACTAAAAATTAGCTTAGCAAAATCTATAATTTTCTAATATTCAGGTTTCTACAGACTAAAAAGCAAGTTAAAAATGCAAGAAATAAAAATGCTAGTAAATGCAATCTAGGAGCCATAAAAGCCGTAATATATGGAACTGATGGGAAATAAGGATGTATGATTTTTATGCCGCCTTATAGTCCTGAACCAGCTCAGCCAAGTGTCTGGAGCCATAGTCAGGCATGCAAATGCCAGTACAATGAATAAAGGCAGTCCTTGACTTACAACAATTTGATTAGGGCACTGAAAAAAGGAACGTGACCTTTTCACACAAGTGTTACGACATCCTCAGGTATGCTTGATCAAAATTTGGTCACTTGGCAACTGGCTCATATTTATGACAGTTGCAGTGCCCCTGGATCACGTAATCCCCTTTTGCAACCTGCTGTTAAGCAAAGTCAATGGGGAAGCCAGATTCACTTAACAACTATGTTACTAATTTAACAACTGCAGTGATTCACTTAACAACTATGGCAAGAAAGGTCATAAAATGGGGCAAAACTCACTTAACAAATGTCTCATTTCACAACAGAACTTTTGGACTCAGTTGTGGTCGTAAGTCAAGGACTACCTGTGTGCCTTGGAGAAAAGGAATAAATAAAAAGCAGGAGTAGCACGAAGGAGAGGACTCAAGGCAATTTGCCTGCATCCTTGGTGGGAGATGACCATTGGGGGAGCTGACCCCAGCTCTGTAGAACTCTTCCATGGCAGAGGGGCACAGCTCCAGCATAGCATACGGTCCCCAAAAGCCTCAGAGATATTCCAAAACTAATAAGGGAAAGTTTATTAAACACATAAAGGACTATGGATTTTTTAATAACTTTTATTTCCGTAAAGATGGTTTAAGCCGCATTAAAAACCGTGCATGATTCCATTTTCTCTTTGACAGCATGGCCAGCATGAAAAAGATTATTTTGTTTACTCTTGCCTTATCTGGGAACCTGATTGTGGTTGGGGAATAACCTTGACCATGGGTACGTGAGCAGCATGAAAGGAGAAAGACTGGCTCCAAACTGCTGGGTCCCAGAAATTTACTTCTAAATTAAGATTACAGTGTGAAGTCCACTCGAAGATTGAATTCAGTTGAAGACTGAGATGTACAGCCATTAGTCTGGAATGGTATAGGGCAGGGGTCCCCACTCCTAGCCCATGGACTGGCACCGGGCTGCACACAAAGCCCCATCCACAGGATGCAAGCAGCACACAAAACCACGCCCCCTCTGTTCCACGGAAAAACCTCCTTCCATGGAACCTGAGCCGGTCCACGGACTGGTGCCCCAAAAGTTGGGGACCGCTGGGACTCCCACTTAAGCAGGGGGTTGGACTAAGTCCTCTAAAGTCCCTTCCTACCCGATCATTCTGTGTCTGTTACACACAGATGTTGCAGAAAGCAGAATGGAGAAAGCAGAAGCTGTTTGGGGGGAGCAGCAGCCCAAAAGCGTGTCTGGTTGGTGTTCCAGATAGAAGAGGCCAGACAGCTGGCTTTTGGCTTTCAAATTTGCTGCTGTCTGGCATTGTGATGGTTTCACTTTGCACTCAGCTTCCTGGGCCCTGTTGGTATTTTTAAACTAAATACTACCTAGTTCCTCTCTTGAGTTTACTTAAGTTCAGAGATGGAGTTGCTTCCTGAAATAAGACGTCAACCTTCATGCTTGTGTCTTCAACTGTGAGTGCATTGTTCCCATCTGCAACTCTTAGTTTAGGAGGCTGTTGGCTTGGTGGCCCGTTTTTTTCACCATGTTCTTCCCCACCCTGAAAAAAGCTAGTGCTCTCAAAAGTATGACACGCCTTCTCACCCAGTGCCATCCGATTCTGTTCTTGCTCAAATTTTATGACCTTTGAGTGACTTAATATACAATTTGGAATTTTTCTCTTTACAAATAGCCCAAGATATGGGTTTTTTTAATTGTACTGCTACCAAGATTTCAACAGGCTTTTGTGAAATTACGCTTTTATTTTTACTTTTTTACAGGCATATCACTTCGCTGACTCAGTACTCTGTTTGCAAAAGCATGCAGTGATTTTTAATTTGATTTCCGTTTTCTACCGTAGGTATCACTCAACCCATCAGTTTTACAGCTTTAATAACCTTTCTCCCCAAATTCATAGACAATCCTGTACTGCAGTTTCGTATAGAATATAGAACTGATTGGGAAAATGAAATTCACAATCAGTGAAGGCACAGAAATGTCTAGATCCAGCTCTGCTTACAAAGTTTTTTAGGGGGCTTCCATACCATGAAATGCTTTTTAATATCATATTAATTGACCTTTACAAGAAGGTAATGGGGAATACAAAAGTTAGGAAAATTCTGCTTAGTTACTGTAATAAAATGTATGCAGAGTGCCCTTGAAAACAATATTCATAGACCACTGATTCAAAGTACTGCATCCAAAATGTTGTATTACATTTGGTTTGTGATACAAATAAAATTGCAGATACTTAGAGTCCTGAATGATCTTTGTTTTATTATGATTTTTTTTCACATGAGCCTTCTTTTCACTGGTCTTTTTCAATTTCTGCTATTTTCACAATGATGGAAGCTGAAAGTTGGTCACAGGATGGGAGAGTCCCCAACTAGCGGTCTTCTCCATTGCAATCTAGATTTGAAAAGGTTCCTCTTGGAAGTTCTCTGAGTATATTTTGAAAGTTTGGGTCAGGTCAAAAATCCTATTTTCCCACGATGTTGCGTTTGTGACCTTTCTATGCTCCGCTTAGCTGCTGTATTTCCTGCAGTTACTTAATGGATTCTATAAGGGGAAATGGTTTAAAATCAAGGGAGTAAAAGGGACGTTTGAATGCCCAATATTCAAGATGCTCTTAATTCACAATCCAACCTTTGGGTTATTCAGAGTGTAAAGATAAGATTCACCAATTTGTTGTTCAGAAAATGCAGTGGGTGAAATTATAATTGAAAGACTAAGAAGGGCCAGTCATTCATTTCTCATTGGAGGTGACAAAACCCCCAAGTTAGCATTCTGAACTTCTGGAGCCCTGCAGGGAACGTTGAGTCGTTTGGATTAAGAGGCTCACAGACCCCTTTTTCTCTGGCTGCTATTTATGTAGCTTTGTAGCCTGTATTCAGTTGCCCCTCTGCACAAAGCTTCAGGTGTTTCCATCTCTTCCTGCGTCTCCTCCCTGGCCTGGCAGCAAAGCCAGTCATTGTGCCATGGAGAGGAGGGTGGGTGTTGGGAGGGCACCTTCTCCTCTGAGGGCTGCCTCACTCGAAGGCTGGCCTCCCCCAGGCAAGAAAACTTTCTCGGCTGAAATGCTCCCATCTAGTAGCTACACACACACAACACACACACATACAAACACACACACACACGGAGGAATGGAGGTATGGCTGTGTGAAGCTATGTTTCATATTCACTGTTTTTGATCATAGGTCTTCTGTTTGGGGTTTTATGTTTTCAGCTTGTAACCCCTCCATTGGATGCAGTTTTGTTCAAATCTTCTTCCTCTTGTGCAGCCAAGACATACACACACACACACACATACACAGAATACAACTTGTGATTAAAAGATAGGGGAGGGAGCAGGATGTGCAGGGGAGGAGATGGGATCTACTAATGGTTCATCAATCACCTCCAGCATAGTACTTCCCTATTGGGTCCAAGGGCAATCAGCAGAAGGTCAGTGGGTTGAGGGCAGATCTCATTCCAGTGAGGGCAGGAGATTCTAAAGGGTCACCCCCATGGCACAGAAGGCTCTTCTCCTGGACCCTGCCAGCTGGAATTCCTTGACCGATGGGATCCACAGCATGCTTCCTCTGCCAGCATGGGTGGGGCAGGCCTGTCCCATCAGGCTGAGACAGTTCCTCAAGTAGCCTGGGCCCATGGCATGCAGGGCTTTAAAGGTGATAACCAACACCTCAAATTGCACCTGAAAGCAAACCAGCAGCCAGTGCAGCTCGCACAAGAGCAGTCTAAGGTGGGCCGCTCTAGGGGCCCCAAAGGCTGCCTGTGGCATCACGCTCTGCACCAGTTGTAGCTTCCAAATGCTCTTCAAGGGTAGTCCCATCTAGAATGCATGGCAGTAGTCCAGGCATGAGATGACCAAGACTTGAGTGACTTGAGTGCTAGAACTCCTGATCCAGGAAAGGCTGGACTGGTATACAAAACAAAGTTGTGCAAAGGCTCTCCTGACCCCAACCACTATCTGTTCTTTGACTCATGACTCCGGGAGAACCCCCAAGTTGTGGACCGAGTCCGTCTGGGTAGTGCCACCCCATCCAGAACTAAAGATGTTAAAGTCCTGGATCTTGAAACTCCATGCACCCAAAGCCTTGACAGGTCTTGCCAGGGTTCAGCTGAAACCTGTTGCCCCCATCCAGGCCCCCACAGCCTCCAGGCCCCACAAGAGGGCAACTAAAACAACACTTGGATCATCCTCCACCTACTGATGATACTTCAACCCATGATGATGGATGATCTCGCCCCTGGGTTAATTTCTACCTTCTGTGCTTCTATGCCCACTAGTTAGTTCTCTGCCCAATGAGAACCATAAAGCAGGATTTGGAATTCCTTCAAACTTCCCTGTGACTTTTATTTAAAGGGGCTTTTTATTTGTTTATTTCTTTTGATAGCTGAATACTTTATGAAATATGGATTAATTTACCATAATCTTTCAAACTATTGTTTTGAGTTTCCAGTTTGGCCATCCACTGGAATATCCTGGTATTTACTCATCCAAGCACTAACCATGTCATGGCTACTTAAAATGTTGAGATCAGTTGTGTGTTGCTATCTAACTGACCTTATTGCACTTAGCCATATGAAAGCACTGACTTTAAAAAAAATCACCAATTATTCTGGGCACAAATAAACTTTCATTTATTCTTCCATCTCAACCAAATAGACAGGTGACTTCTCCAGTGGTTCCATACAGATGTTAAACAACAGGGAAAGAGAATCCTTTGAGCTCCAGCAGGTGAGGGCTTATCAAGTTGTCTTCG